>NW_028253009.1:0-16755 GCF_964263255.1 Lissotriton vulgaris
GGTTAGTGCTGACGATTAATTGAAGACATTTCTTGTGGTCGAGCCGAGCTCTCACCTGGTTTCAACTTGATCTTGTTGTTAGAAGTCCATCTTCTGTCTGTGTGGAGAAAAATGGTGCGTGTTAAAAAAACAGCCTTCATCAGTTGTGCCAAAAAGTGCAGCAAGACAACCTTCCCTGGAAAAAGGGACATTTTTTTTTTAACTTTAACGACAGTCACAAATTACATTGTTTTCACATGTCTTCATTCCTAGACCAAATACTAGTGACTGCTTTATTCTAACATTCTTAAATGTACTTTGTAGGTGGAACATCTGGTGGCGGGGCCAGTGTGGAGGTGGTGGTGCTCGACACCGAGGCGGAGGGCGAATCGGGCGATGCTTCAGGGGAGGAGGCGGCGGCGGCAGCTGTGAGAGTTGAGACGGTGGTGGTGGCGGCCAGAGGTAAGCTCTTATATATTCCTTACTTATTGAGATTGAAGACTAGCTGGGAAGGCAAGAATATGAGATGCATGGCTGGGTGAATGATGAAGCAATGATGGGTGGAAGGACAACAGCCTGGGTGGGTGACACAGAAACTGTATGTGTCCATATACCTGGATCATGCTACTATCTGACTCTTAGATAGCATATGTGTATCTAGAGCAGGGGTACTCCTAGTACGGCCCGCGGGCCGGTGGTGGCCCGGCAAGCCTTCGTTGGCGGTGCGCTGACCTTGCAGACAATCACTGCTCCCCCGGCCCCACAGAGCAGAGGCTTTTTTGTATTTCACCTGTTAGCGCCCCTGCATCTCCACTCTGACAATCACTGCTCCCCCGGCCCCCACAGAGCAGAGTGGAGATGCAAGGCCACAAAGAGGTGAAATAGAACTAAGCCTCTGCTCTGTGGGGCCGGGCAAGCAGTGATTGTCAGGGTGGAGAAGCAGGGGCGCTAAAACAAACAAAGCCTCAATAATATGTTAATGGTCTTTTAAAGACCTGTTAAGTACTTTGGTGTTGTTGTCTGTGTGTGCGCGTTGAGGAAGCGGTCTCAACCCGGGCTGAAGGCTGACACAGATAGACACACACACAGTGAGATGACAGAGGGAGAGGGAGGGCAGGAGGGAGAGAGAGATGGAGGGAGGGCAGGAGGGACAGCAGGAGGGAGAGAGATGTATGTAAATGCTGGGTCTGGTGGCTCAGTGGATGAGGGCATCTGCTGCAGGGACCTGTGTGCAACCTCATGGTCACAAGTTATCGTTTTGCTTTAGCCCCGCCCCCTCTGACTCCGCCCCCACCAGTGCGGCCCTCGGCCCCAAACTACACTGTAAATGTAGCCCCTGAGAGAAAGTTTGTGAGTACCCATGATCTAGAGAGAGTAGACGGTCAGTGGATGAAGTAAGTGTAACTTTGAAGAGCATGTAACACTAACACTGCACCCGCACGTCCGTTCCAGTGTAGGAAAGGCAAGGAAAAGAACTTTTAATTTTGTCCAAATACTACCATAAATAGTAGCAGTAGTTTGTATTGCAAGCACTGCATAGATCCGGTTATTATGGTGGCCACTCCCTACCTCTCTTAATAAGTTTAGTAGTACTCAGTCATTCATGTGTGGATGTATCACTGCCTGTCACTCAATAAAAAGCAAAGCACCTAAAGTCATCCCATATATAAGCAAAAACATCCCCCATGTGAAGTGATAGATAATCAGATTATTTATCTTCTTCAATTTTCCATTTCTAGTACTCATTTCCACTGTAGGGTGAAAGTTAAATTAATTAAGCAGTAGCCCTTGAGTTGTAACAGAGTATTCTCAGTGCCACCCGTAATAGAAAAGTAAGAGATTCACCACCTGCATGTACTGGACGGGTACAGTAACGCAACGGCAACGCAAGTCTAGGTCACTCCTCATGGCGTGCGTCTCTTTTTCTCGGGTGCAAGTTTACCGCGCTGGCATTATGCCGGCTTGCAGAAAATAACGTACCAATTTTCCAAAACAAGAGACAAGAAGAAGAATAAGACTGGTGTACTTTCATAGTCGACTCCAATGGAAGTCCACAGTGCTCATAGAATTTGTTCCTTAAACTCCCACTAATGTTAGAGCAAGGATGAAGAAGTGTGAGGTTAGATAGATACTGGCCTCAATAGTTATGTAATGCGCTTGCAAGTTGCTAGTTGTACTGCAGCACACATTTCTGCTGAATGATTGAGTTAATCTTAAAGAGCATTGGTTACAGACTATGTCTTTCTTTCTTCATATAGGTTCTCCTTCCAAACGAACAAGGAGGAAGGAGCTGGCTAGAGCGGCCCGGCAACGGAGAATCGAGGCCACTGTTGCGGAATATCGGCGGCTGGTGGCCCTGGAGGACGTGGAAAGTGTGCGGTCGACAACAACGACAACGTCGTCCTCCGTGGCCTCACCGGCTGCCACCGTGACCCAGCACAGTGGTCCACCGAGACTGAGCCGGGCTGCCAAAGGCAAACGCCACCGCCGAGCAGCAAGGCCAACAGCTGCTTCTCACAGGCCTTGCACCTGCAAGGCAGTGAAGGCACGCCTGCGCCGCACCACCCTGATGGTGTCCCGCCTTCAGCAGGAGCTCGCCTTGCTCCGCGAGGAGCATGATGCCCTGGCCCAAAAAGTGAACAGCATCCACCCCTAGTGTCCCTTGCCCCTTTTTTAGAGACTTTTGGGGGGTGGAATTGGGAGTTGGGTTTTTGGGGACTTTTGAAGGACAATCGTTGGGGTTAGGGAGGGTCTTGCGGGAGATTATTTTGTTAGGGATATAAATATACTTTTTCAAACTTTATCTGAGCATACCTGTTTTTTACTGCTTGCCTGGTGGGTGGGGGTTTAACGTTGACTGTTTTCCTGAAAGTTTAGTTCCATTTTCTTCCTTTAAGTGTAAATGCCCAAATGTTTTCAACACTAAGTGCCTCTCACAGACTAAGTGAAGTGAATCCAAGAGTCCTAGGACTTTAGTAGTACTACCTTCAGGCTCTCGTCTCTCGTACTAATACTCCATTATACCCCCAAACCACCAAACGCTTATCTTACCTGTAATTTGTGTTTGAAAGTAGGGCTAGGCCCAGGGCTGGCTCCACGGGAAACACCGAATAACGTTGGCAATCTTGGTCGGATAAAATTTCCTCATAGCGGTGGTAGTAGTGGTGTGCCACAGTGGCAGTTGCATGCCTATGAAAAAAAAGAAAATGAAATCTGGTTTGTCCTCCTGAGCAATTCAACGGTACAACTGAGAATATAGCAGGTGACAGAAGTACAGTAGAGCAGTGCCACATTGTAGCCTAACAAATGGTAAAGTATAACTACTAATTCGGTTGAAGTTCTTTCACATTAGCAATGGTTCTTTGTCAAGCAGAGTAAGAATATATCATCGACAACTGTGGAAAGAAAGAATGCGACAGTACAGGGCCTGTGTGGAATTATTGATAACTATATTCAACATAAGGTCTCTGTAGCCAGATACCCGAGAGCCTTGCTGGTCACTATAAATCCATTCACAACAACACTCAATGGGGTTGGTCTGGAAGGTGTCACGTTTACTCCCCGTGATCCAGTCGATGCAAATATGGTTCCACCTCCAAATGTCACCAACACCCAGAAGTGTAAACACAGGGTGTTCGAGGCATTAGGCGAGGGAGAAAAATAACAAACTAAAATAAAAAATGTGGGATGGGTAAAGGTAGGGTCAGCAGGGAAAGGATACCTGTAAGAGAAGACAAGACAGGCATCAGTGAAGTGATGTCCTAACATACAAGGGTACTCTCATATAGTCTCACTAAATAGTCTGCAAGTCTCCCGCCTACTCATGGGAAATGTAGTTTCATAGTACGGTAGGCGCTTAGGGGCTGCGTAACCTGACAGAAGGTATAGTAGATAGAAAAGGAGAAATTGCTTTTTTTCTAGGTGTCCCCTCACTCACCAGGGTTGCCCCTTGGTGACATGCTTCATCATTGGGGCCATCCCAGTCCTCTACGGCCTGGGGCGTGCTGCGACTTGCGAATTACGTAGGAGCACTTACAAATGACTATGTGTGGTGCAGATAGTGGAGTGGACTAAGTGATGTGTTAAGGGATCAATGTAGAAGCCGAGAGAGAGCAAAGAAATGCAGTCACAGTCAGAGAAAAAGGCAAGGGATACTGTATCTATGTGTGGTTGTAGTGGTCCTGTTGGAAGTGGTAAGTAAGTTGCCCGCAGAAAAAAAATCCTCCTATTAGCGGCACTCCTCCATTGCAGCCGACGCTTCGTCCACCGATGTTGGTCACCAGAAGACACCCTGTCCACTGCCTGCCTGATGCTGAATTGTGGCTCGCTACTGTGAAGCCTGACTCCATCCTTTTTTCCCCATTGCAGAGACTGAAACCCGGCCTGTAATTATTCAACGAAAAACAGGAAGTGATATAATATTACAACACCACTGATAAATAAATATAAGGTATGTAGGCTGTGGAGTGCAAAAAGTCACAATTTGTTTTTCCTAGTAGACAGACAGTACAATGTTTTTGAAAGTGCGTACTCTGAGTCACCTTTTGAAGGATAAGTAAGTATGGGCAAATTAATGTAGCGGATCTTGCCCCTCAAGCTAGGTGTACTGTAAACTGTGTTTTAGAACAAAAATAGATCTTCCTAGCAGTGCTCCCACCCAAAAAACGAGGCCTAGCAGAAAACTGGAGACAAAACTTACTTTGAAAGTAAAAGTAGGCCGAAGTACCCTAATTACCCATTACCCCCCGTGGATTGTATTCAAACCACTTGCAAGCAACCAAGCAAAAGTAGCCATAGCCAGCATCGCTCCAAGACTCGAAATCCCCCCCACTCAAACACATGCAATAGAAATACTGCTAACCCTAACGAACCCTAAGTTAAGAATAGTGGCAAAGGCTTTCTTTAACTATGCCAAATCCCCCCTTTCCCACCATGGATTTTCTTCAAATGACTTGCAACCAAAATTACACATTCTCACGAGTGCTCTAAGACCCCAGAACTCAGTTTGAAAAATCTAGAACACCCCGATACACATGCAATCCTGGTGCTAGGGCTAACCCTAACGAACCCTAAGTTACAAAAAGTGCCAAAACTAAAGGCTTTTCCGCGCGGATTTTGTCCCAACCACTTCTACCCGGTATTAGACCTTCCCAGGAATGCCCCAAGACCCGGCAACCCACCCGCCAAGAAGCATAACACCCCCAAACAGGCCAAAAGCAAAATCTCATACTTGCAATATTTCTGGGCCTTCGGTCCAAACGCGCTGCGTAGCTAGGCCATAAGTCGGGGTTGGCACGACGGATTTCCTGAAAAGCAAATGCAATCAAGATTAGAGTGTCCCAGCAGTGCTCCCAGACCACGAAACTCACCCGCAAACAGACGGAACCCCCCCTAAGAGCACCTCAAAGGCAAGCAAGTCATCAAAAACACAAAAAAAATTCCGCCTGGGATTTGGTCCAAAACACTTTTATCCGGTATTAGAGCTTCCCAGCAATGGCCCCAGAGCCGTCAACCCAGGAGAAAACGAGTAGAAGACCCCCAAACAGCCAAAGAGCAAAAGTACAAAAATGGGGACTTAGTCACTTTTTCACAAATTTCCCAAATCACTCCGCGCGCGCTCTGCAGCTAGGCCCTAAGTCCCCTCAGCCACCATGGATTTGCTTCAAACCTCTTGCAAAGTAAAGTATATATAGCCAGCAGTGCTCCCAGACCACGAAACTCACCCGCAAACACCAGCAAGCCCCCCAAACAGGCCCCCGAAAACGCTACATAGAGCAAAATGTCTGAAATAGCCCAAAAAAAAATCGGCCTGGATTTTGTCCCAACCACTTCTACCCGGTATTAGACCTTCCCAGGAATGCCCCAAGACCCGGCAACCCACCCGCCAAGAAGCATAACACCCCCAAACAGGCCAAAAGCAAAATCTCATACTTGCAATATTTCTGGGCCTTCGGTCCAAACGCGCTGCGTAGCTAGGCCATAAGTCGGGGTTGGCACGACGGATTTCCTGAAAAGCAAATGCAATCAAGATTAGAGTGTCCCAGCAGTGCTCCCAGACCACGAAACTCACCCGCAAACACCAGCAAGCCCCCCAAACAGGCCCCCGAAAACGCTACATAGAGCAAAATGTCTGAAATAGCCCAAAAAAAAATCGGCCTGGATTTTGTCCCAACCACTTCTACCCGGTATTAGACCTTCCCAGGAATGCCCCAAGACCCGGCAACCCACCCGCCAAGAAGCATAACACCCCCAAACAGGCCAAAAGCAAAATCTCATACTTGCAATATTTCTGGGCCTTCGGTCCAAACGCGCTGCGTAGCTAGGCCATAAGTCGGGGTTGGCACGACGGATTTCCTGAAAAGCAAATGCAATCAAGATTAGAGTGTCCCAGCAGTGCTCCCAGACCACGAAACTCACCCGCAAACACCAGCAAGCCCCCCAAACAGGCCCCCGAAAACGCTACATAGAGCAAAATGTCTGAAATAGCCCAAAAAAAAATCGGCCTGGATTTTGTCCCAACCACTTCTACCCGGTATTAGACCTTCCCAGGAATGCCCCAAGACCCGGCAACCCACCCGCCAAGAAGCATAACACCCCCAAACAGGCCAAAAGCAAAATCTCATACTTGCAATATTTCTGGGCCTTCGGTCCAAACGCGCTGCGTAGCTAGGCCATAAGTCGGGGTTGGCACGACGGATTTCCTGAAAAGCAAATGCAATCAAGATTAGAGTGTCCCAGCAGTGCTCCCAGACCACGAAACTCACCCGCAAACACCAGCAAGCCCCCCAAACAGGCCCCCGAAAACGCTACATAGAGCAAAATGTCTGAAATAGCCCAAAAAAAAATCGGCCTGGATTTTGTCCCAACCACTTCTACCCGGTATTAGACCTTCCCAGGAATGCCCCAAGACCCGGCAACCCACCCGCCAAGAAGCATAACACCCCCAAACAGGCCAAAAGCAAAATCTCATACTTGCAATATTTCTGGGCCTTCGGTCCAAACGCGCTGCGTAGCTAGGCCATAAGTCGGGGTTGGCACGACGGATTTCCTGAAAAGCAAATGCAATCAAGATTAGAGTGTCCCAGCAGTGCTCCCAGACCACGAAACTCACCCGCAAACACCAGCAAGCCCCCCAAACAGGCCCCCGAAAACGCTACATAGAGCAAAATGTCTGAAATAGCCCAAAAAAAAATCGGCCTGGATTTTGTCCCAACCACTTCTACCCGGTATTAGACCTTCCCAGGAATGCCCCAAGACCCGGCAACCCACCCGCCAAGAAGCATAACACCCCCAAACAGGCCAAAAGCAAAATCTCATACTTGCAATATTTCTGGGCCTTCGGTCCAAACGCGCTGCGTAGCTAGGCCATAAGTCGGGGTTGGCACGACGGATTTCCTGAAAAGCAAATGCAATCAAGATTAGAGTGTCCCAGCAATGCTCTCAGACCATGAAACTCACCCACAAACAGACGGAACCCCCCCTAAGAGCACCTCAAAGGCAAGCAAGTCATCAAAAACACAAAAAAATTTCCGCCTCGGATTTGGCACAAACCACTTTTAGTGCTTCCCAGCAATGGCCCCAGACCCGTCAACTCACCTGCAAAGAGGTAGAACAACACCCCCACAAGTGCTGAGTCTTTCTTCATTGGGCGTAAACCAGCCCTCTGCTTTGATGGAAATAGGAGTCTGGAGGAGGAGGATAGAGGAGCATGTTCTTCTGAACTTGTGAACCTGAGGAATGCAGACTGCGGCACCTTCAAATAAATTAGCAAACAAGTGAAGACAGTTCTGCTGATGGGCTTGTCTTTGTGATAATCTGATTAAAGTTTGAATTATATTAACTGTGCACAACAAAGAAAGACAGACACACAGGAATAAAAGTGAATAAGGATGAAAAAGAAAGTTATTGATTCGTTGTCTCATTTTCAGGGCTCGAAGTCGGAATCACGGTCCAGGAATAAGAATAAGGCTTCGTCATCATACTCTGCGAATTCAGCCCGGGTGAGGTCAGTGCCACCTGACAGAGTAGAAATTCCCTCATCTATGGTGCTGGCCACCTCCTCTTCATCCGGCACGCTCTCTCGTACTCTTATATCTGGTGGTATGAGGTGCTGATTCATCTTGATCATTGTTAACCTCTCCACATTTTTGGGCGAGAGGCGGCTCCGTTTGGGAGTTACAATCCCACCAGCCGCACTGAAAACCCGTTCAGAAGACACACTTGCGAGTGGGCAAGACAAGTAGTTTAAAGCCAGGTTGGTGAGCTGTGGCCACAATTCTTTTTTCCCATGCCAATACGCCAATGGGTCAGAATTAACATAGACCTCTGTGGAGTCATTCAGATAGTCCTTCACCATCGACTCAAGGTCCTCCTCCAAGGTTCCTCCACTTTGCGTAGCTCTTGCTGTGCCTCTGGCCTTTTGAGAACCAAACCCACGCAGAGCTAGCCAATCCTCTTC
This sequence comes from Lissotriton vulgaris, assembly GCF_964263255.1. Classification (NCBI taxonomy): domain Eukaryota; kingdom Metazoa; phylum Chordata; class Amphibia; order Caudata; family Salamandridae; genus Lissotriton; species Lissotriton vulgaris. The sequence goes on from NW_028253009.1 coordinate 8,438, forward strand.
AGCCTCCAATGTTTCTGCTGTCTTTCGTGCAGATGATGCGGTTGCCGGTGTCTTTAACGGCTGAGAGGTCACTTGTGCCACAGCCACAGGTGCAGAAGTGGATTGTTTTGACTGGGGATGGCCTGCTGATGTACTGCCATTTCCTTCAATTTCCAGCCGTTCTGTTTCAAACTTCTTGGCTGACAAGGCTAGCCAACGTTTGTACTTTGTAACATCTTCATCAGCAAAAGCAAAGAATGCTCTGCCTGCCAGCGCCTTTTTGTAGCGTGGATCCAGAATAGTAGCACAAATGTAATGCTGTTCTGAGTGGATCTTTTGAAGACGTTCATCACCTTGTAGGAGCTCTAATAATTGCTCAGCCAGAAGCAAAGAAGAGCCTTTCTTTTTGTCATCTTTTCGAAACACAGAACACACCTCCTTCAGTTGGTCCTCCAGCATGTACAACAATGGGATAGCTTTTCCCAAATTAGAGTCCTCCTTGCTGACTGCACGCGTGAAGACCTCAAAAGGACGAAGCATGCGTGTTAGGCTTTCAACTATGTTCCATTGCGGCCCACCCATCCTCAGCTCCTCTATACCCTCTTTCAAGAAATATTGATCGAGTTGCGTATACTGCTCATACAGACGCTCAAGCATGTAGAAGGTTGAGTTCCAACGTGTTACCACCTCCTGGATGAGTGCTTTCACTGGCATTTGACATTGATATAGCATGCTCCTCAGCTGCTTGCGGGCCTTAAAAGAATGCCTGAAATGCTTGCAAATTTTTCGGCAGTTCTCCAATACACTGCACGCTGCACTGTCTTTATTACCCAAGAATTTTTGGACAACCAGGTTTATACAGTGCGCCAAACACGGCACTCTGAAATAGTAACCGTCCCTCATGGCCTTAACTATATTGGAGCCATTGTCCGTGGAAACATAACCAACCTTGCGTTTTAGTGGGGACAGACAGTTAAGGACCTTTGTGTTAAAGACATCCAAAATGTTTTCTGCTGTGTGACGTTTCTCCAAACCAAACATGGCTAGTGTTGCATGTTTCCGAGCACCTTTAAAAACAGTGTTAGTGTCAACACCTGAGTTTAGCTTTGCTTTAGCCCCTGAAAAAGAGACCCAGTGTGCAGTGATGCACATGTAATCAGCGCCTGCGCCACTGGTCCACATGTCTGTTGTCAGATGTATAGTGTGAACAGCACTCTTCTGCAAAGCTGCCCCAATCGCCTTCAGAACATCTTCATGTAGTGCTGGAACCGCAACTCGGGCAAAATAGAACCGGCTAGGAACCTTCCATTTAGGGCAGAGCACTGCCACTAATTCTAGAAAACCAACCCCTTCGACAAAAGAAAAAGGGAGAAGGTCCAGAGCTAGCATTTTAGCCAGCTTAGTGTTATACAGACGGGTCATTGGGTGGTTGCGTTCATATTGCGCTTCTGTAAACAACATCTTTTTAATGTTGCCCTGGACCAATGATTTACGGGATGATGATCTCTTCGACCCAGTTACGCTCGCTGATGAACTTTTCCGCATTGATGTCTCACTCTCTCCCACACTCTTAGTGTGGCTCCCATGGGGTGTGCTGCTGACATGGGAACTGGGTGTAAGTGAAGTGTTTGGATCGTCTTCTTCTACCTCCTCGTCATCAGCAGATGACAAATCAACGTTTTCATTACGTGCAATTCCGGCTTTCTTGACCGCCTCTAGGTGCGGAAACCATTCGAGAGGGTGCCTTCTCTCAAGATGACCTCTCTGGCCTCCGGTACCATAGTTAGAACCAAGCTTACCACGACTATATCGAAGCTTACAAAGGCTACAAATGGCTACGTTTGCCTTTTTTGGGCAAACACTAAAGAAGTCCCAAACTGGAGACTTGAAATGTCTTCGGGGGCCGCCGCCGGAGGAGGCGTCGATACTGGTGGTGGTGGTCCTGCTGCTAATGACAGATGAAGTGGAGGATGTGGATTGCCGAACTTCAGTACGTTTTGCACTTTCACCACCACGAATTGAGGTCGAGGACGAGGTGGGTACCTTCTTGCGAGGAAGAAATATGGAAGCGGTAGGTTTTGGTGTACTACTTAACTCCAAATCTAATGATTCCATTTCCATTGCCTCCTCGCCGACATCATCATCACGCTCAGCAGCTTCTCGGGATAGGGTCAAAATGTCTCTTTGCTGCATGCCCGGTGGGGCTGCAGTGACCTTTGTGATGACTGCCTCGTCGTCATCGTGAGAGGCTTCATCACCAGCAGTATCTGTCACTTCTTGTTGAGCCTCATCACACTCCATAGGTTTGAGTTTTTGGACGACCTTCCTTTTACGCTTAGGTACCGGTGGCAGATCATGGTGTGCCTCTGCCTCACTGTCAGACCGCAGTTGTCGTGGTTCCCAAGACAGATCACTTGCACCAGAACGAGGTGGGCTTGAAGAAGATGTAGACACCCCCCTTGATCTTTTCCTTGCTAGGGATGTGGAAGACAATGAATGATCATCAGGAGGAGTGGCTTCCAATGATACCTCAGCTTCATTGTCGATTTCCAAATGTGCCCCTACTTCGGGAGGAACAACTATTGTGGGCACTTGTGAACGTCCATGCACCTTTGCTTGCGCATCTCCTTTTGCTGCCTCTCCTTCCACATGTACTTGGGCGTGTACTTGCACATGGTGTTGTTGTTGCGGCTGTGGTTGTTCAACACTTGTCAGATGAGTTACAACAACCTGTGTTGATTCAGGGACATTGCTGCTACTTTCTTGCGATGAGCCAACATCACTGGTCGATGGTGATTGGAGAAGTACACTGACTGCCTCTGAAGCACTCAAGGGCTTTGACTTAAGTTGGCGTGGTGGTGGAGGCACTGAACCCAATGGAGCAGGGGTGCTGCTCTCAGGTTGGTCCCCAGCAGATCCTGCTGCTGCAGGCGTACTTTTTCTTTTGCTCCCAAAAAAAGTGGCGGGTGACACACCAGCCTCCTTGGTAACTTGCTTCTTCTGCTCCTTACTAGCAACTTTCTTGCTAGAGGAGCTACGGAGAACTTTCTTTGGGGGCGGGGCCATCTTCTTCAGAGCAGGTCAGACAGCAGGCCGCAGTTGCACGAATTGTAGAGTTGTCTGAGGCCAGACGTGACGTCGCGTGACGTTATGCTGCACACACACACCGCTGCAGGACTTCTTCCTGGCACTGGTGGTTCTCTTGAGTCTTGTGCACCTAAAAAAAATGGAAGACAGAGGAACATCAGTTCAGTTATAGAGCACAAAAAAATCGAAAAACACTGCAAAATCAGCACAATCCCAATCCATCCATGCCCTCCATAATGTTTAAATTCAAGACAACCCACAGAAAGACTAGGCCCATGCAAGACTCACTACCCCTGGGCATAAATAAAGGTTGAAAAGTAGGCAAAATGGTTGGAGGCCTAACAACAAAGCCTGCATTCAAAATGGCCACTTGCCTGCCAAGCACATGGCCAGTGCCTGTAGCTGCACTCAAAATGGCCACCAGCCACATGGCATGTCCCTCCCCATGAACACCCCCAAAAATCGAAAAACACTGCTAAATCAGCACAATCCTATTCCATCCATGGCCTCCATGATGTTTAAATTCAAGACAGCCCACAGAAAGACTAGGCCCATGCTAGACTCAAATACCCCTGGTGAAAAGGCCCCAACAACAGGTCAAAAATCGAAAAACACAAAATTGTACAAAAAAAAAAATTCGAAAAACACAGAAAAATCAGCACAATCCCAATTCATCTATGGCCTCCATGATGTTTAAATTCAAGACAACCCACAGAAATACTAGGCCCATGCAAGACTCACTACCCCTGGCATAAATAAAGGTTGAAAAGTAGGCAAAATGGTTGGAGGCCTAACAACAAAGCCTGCATTCAAAATGGCCACTTGCCTGCCAGCACATGGCCAGTGCCTGTAGCTGCACTCAAAATGGCCACCAGCCACATGGCATGTCCCTCCCCATGAACACCCCCAAAAATCGAAAAACACTGCAAAATCAGCACAATCCCATTCCATCCATGATGTTTAAATTCAAGACAGCCCACAGAAAGACTAGGCCCCATGCACCACTCACTACCCCTGGTCAAGGCCCCAACAACAGGTCAAAAATCGAAAAACACAAAATTTTACACAAAAAAAAATCGAAAAACACAGAAAAATCAGCACAATCCCAATTCATCTATGGCCTCCATGATGTTTAAATTCAAGACAACCCACAGAAATACTAGGCCCATGCAAGACTCACTACCCCTGGCATAAATAAAGGTTGAAAAGTAGGCAAAATGGTTGGAGGCCTAACAACAAAGCCTGCATTCAAAATGGCCACTTGCCTGCCAGCACATGGCCAGTGCCTGTAGCTGCACTCAAAATGGCCACCAGCCACATGGCATGTCCCTCCCCATGAACACCCCCAAAAATCGAAAAACACTGCAAAATCAGCACAATCCCATTCCATCCATGATGTTTAAATTCAAGACAGCCCACAGAAAGACTAGGCCCCATGCACCACTCACTACCCCTGGTCAAGGCCCCAACAACAGGTCAAAAATCGAAAAACACAAAATTTTACACAAAAAAAAATCGAAAAACACAGAAAAATCAGCACAATCCCAATTCATCTATGGCCTCCATGATGTTTAAATTCAAGACAACCCACAGAAATACTAGGCCCATGCAAGACTCACTACCCCTGGCATAAATAAAGGTTGAAAAGTAGGCAAAATGGTTGGAGGCCTAACAACAAAGCCTGCATTCAAAATGGCCACTTGCCTGCCAGCACATGGCCAGTGCCTGTAGCTGCACTCAAAATGGCCACCAGCCACATGGCATGTCCCTCCCCATGAACACCCCCAAAAATCGAAAAACACTGCAAAATCAGCACAATCCCATTCCATCCATGATGTTTAAATTCAAGACAGCCCACAGAAAGACTAGGCCCCATGCACCACTCACTACCCCTGGTCAAGGCCCCAACAACAGGTCAAAAATCGAAAAACACAAAATTGTACAAAAAAAAAAAATCGAAAAACACAGAAAAATCAGCACAATCCCAATTCATCTATGGCCTCCATGATGTTTAAATTCAAGACAACCCACAGAAATACTAGGCCCATGCAAGACTCACTACCCCTGGCATAAATAAAGGTTGAAAAGTAGGCAAAATGGTTGGAGGCCTAACAACAAAGCCTGCATTCAAAATGGCCACTTGCCTGCCAGCACATGGCAAGTGCCTGTAGCTGCACTCAAAATGGCCACCAGCCACATGGCATGTCCCTCCCCATGAACACCCCCAAAAATCGAAAAACACTGCAAAATCAGCACAATCCCATTCCATCCATGATGTTTAAATTCAAGACAGCCCACAGAAAGACTAGGCCCCATGCACCACTCACTACCCCTGGTCAAGGCCCCAACAACAGGTCAAAAATCGAAAAACACAAAATTTTACAAAAAAAAAAAATCGAAAAACACAGAAAAATCAGCACAATCCCAATTCATCTATGGCCTCCATGATGTTTAAATTCAAGACAACCCACAGAAATACTAGGCCCATGCAAGACTCACTACCCCTGGCATAAATAAAGGTTGAAAAGTAGGCAAAATGGTTGGAGGCCTAACAACAAAGCCTGCATTTAAAATGGCCACTTGCCTGCCAGCACATGGCCAGTGCCTGTAGCTGCACTCAAAATGGCCACCAGCCACATGGCATGTCCCTCCCCATGAACACCCCCAAAAATCGAAAAACACTGCAAAATCAGCACAATCCCATTCCATCCATGATGTTTAAATTCAAGACAGCCCACAGAAAGACTAGGCCCCATGCACCACTCACTACCCCTGGTCAAGGCCCCAACAACAGGTCAAAAATCGAAAAACACAAAATTTTACAAAAAAAAAAAATCGAAAAACACAGAAAAATCAGCACAATCCCAATTCATCTATGGCCTCCATGATGTTTAAATTCAAGACAACCCACAGAAAGAATCAGTCCACCCACCACTGAGTACCCCTGGGAAAAGGCCCCAAAACAGCAAAAAAATCGAAAATCCCAAAATTTTAGTTGCAGCAACTGTAATGCCCCAAACAAACTTACTTGTAAAATTTCTAATCCAACAGTGATCCAAAGAAAGTCAAAAAGGCCTCAAATCCAAAGATCCAGCAGCATCCACAAAAGGTAATCCTTCCAGGTCCACATCCGAATGAAAAGTGACCAGGAGATGGACAAAGCACTGGGAGGAGCCTGCTGAACAGGAACAGGAAGTTGAAGACTATGGGGCACTTCCTTCCTCCCACCCCCCTGCCCCCCTCCCCAAAATGGACTCCTCGCTAAAAAAGTGCAGGCAAATGTCAAACTAAGGAGTTATTCACATAAAAATCATCATTTCTAGAAGGTTTATGCTGCTTGCTGGTGGATTTCTTGTGCAGAATTGCAAATTTATATTTTCGCGCGCCGCATCTCAAATCTCGCAATTTGCGAAGTACCGCGAGACGTGATCTCGCCGTACTCGCGTTGACAAACTCTCGCTGGCAAGCCGCGATGACGTAATCGCGCTCGCCAATTCCCGCGGGATCACACAGCAAGATCCAAAATGGCGCAGCACTCGCAAACTATCGAAAAAAACAACTCGGCAAACGATGATAAACGCCGCGCGCCGCAAAAATTGTATCACCAACGCCGCGCGCCGCCAAAAAAATCCGCTGCGTGCGAATTTGCGGATTTTGCGGGAAATCCGCAAATCTCGCGGATTGCGGATTTCCCGAAAATCCGCAAAATCCGCGAGCGGAACGGATTTTCCGCCCACGCTTAATTGGCGCCCAAGACCGCCCGCCTGACAACTCTGCCCGGGATACTTTGTTTCCCCTTTCAATGGAGAGTGCTACATTGTTATTGGATTTATCATCGCGTGTGCCTTGGGACCTATCTACGGCATTGCTGGTTCTATCGACGGCTCCTGGGTTGTGTCCTTTGACTCTGCTGCCTAAAAACTCGTACACTCCTGATGTTTCTGTGGAACTCCCTGCTACAGTCGACGGATTTGCTGGTGACTTTCGACGGCCATTTTGTGTTCCTAAGTCACTTTCATTCTTTCTCTCGCCATATTGCTTCTTTGTTCTACAGTGGGCGGGCCTCTCTCGGGGAACGTATCTGGGGGTGTATCCACGTTCGGGCCAGGGCTAGGCTGCTTTCCTTACTATCGGCTTCTTGGCTGGTTGAACCGGGTTTGGGGTTGTTTTTTGTGTCCAGTTTACTCGACCGCTGCAAATTGACGTTTCACTCCTGTATTTGCCTTATTGCTTGCCGGCTACCCTGACCTTGGGGTGGAAGATGCATCTGTGGCTGGTGGGGACCGGGATTGCCTAGAATTGATCCTCCTCCTGTTCTATTTGTCTCTGAGAGTTGATGATTAGGGTACGATGACTTTCTCCAACTGCATTGCATAGCTGATTGATTTGTACCGACGCTTCAGTAATGGACGATATTTATGATGTGGGAATCTGTGGAGGGCCGGGATCTCCGGGTGATTTAGTATCGAGTGGGCTCCTCCCCGCCTTCTTCTTTTTGGGAGTTTAGGTTGATTTATTCTTTCTCACTCCCTATATTACAGGTGTTAATGTTCTTTTTCTATCTTCATTCTCTTCCTTCTTCTTTCTTGTCTATATTTCGGGTTTTTACAGGGCGACAGGCACTCTGTGGGGGGGGGGGGCAGGCCGTAGCCTCCACAATGTTGCAGGGTGGGCGGGGTAATCTGGTATATTCTTAGTTCTATGGGCCTTCTTTTTTCTATTCTCTGCGCTTTCTTAATCTGGTTCGATTCTGGGTCTGGGCTAGGGTTGCCAGGGAGGGGGCGGCGATGTTTGGGGTGCATAAATGATGGATGATGACTTGCCACTGTTTTGCACCGCCACACTACATTTGATGTTAACTTCCACTGTTGTTTTCAGATACAACGCCGCTTGCCCATACTGTGAAGCCATTATACGGACTCGAATCTTCTTAGTACTTATTCTTCACTGACTTCCTTATGACGAAAACGCAAAAAAAACTTAAAAAAATTAACCTTCAATTCTCCTCTCCCCCGGCGACATGATTCTTTCCAGTGTAACGCTTATTGATTGCTAACTTTTAACTACTGCTGCTGGGGAACTGTACTGTTTGCACCTGTGCTGACGAAGTATCGTGGCCGGCCTGATGGTTGTAGGCCAGTATTTGTTCTTTTATTCATGCACAATAAAGGTTTTCAAAAATGTTAAAAAAAAAATTAAAAAAAAGAACTTCGCCTAAACATTTTTGAACGTCACAAAATCCTTCTGCTCCT
>NW_028253010.1:0-44215 GCF_964263255.1 Lissotriton vulgaris
GATTGCCTCAAACATCTCCATGTATTGCGTCATAGGCATACCCGCCGCGCAACCCCCCTGTATAGAAATTCTGTGGTCACAGGATCACGTCCATTCCGGTAACATCCGCACTACGCTTCTATTTGGCATTTAATAAATCAATCATAGAGCGTTATTTTCACACATAGCTTCGGCCGTTTCAGATGTATATGCCCCTGCACTTTTGAGTACCAGTCCTTTTATTATCCTACACAGCTGTTCCAGTTTGAAATATTACCAGATAGACGGTGAAATTCCTTACTCGGTTTCTCTGTCCGTGACCATATCACTTCATCCAGGAGCCATTCACTAGATTACATCCCTTGTCACTTTGTTCTTTTTTAGGCTGCTCAGAAGGCTTTCCATTTGCTTTTCAGGTAGCTCTAATTTTTACTCTACCCCCCCCTGTTATGCTGGCATCCATTTAATATTCCTTGCTTCTCCGCTCTATACTGTGAGACACCAGTTTACTGAGTGGTTACAGTACAGCTTAGCTTATTAGGCACTCAGACCAGGCCCTCTCTAGTTTTTACTACGCTACTACCGCTACATGGCATAACGTTAAGGTTTCCAGCACAATGTGTTATGAGTGCATGAGACAGTCAGTATGGTTTAATAATGTTGATAATATATTGTGTGTGCACCACCATACCACATTCTGCCCTCTATTAGACTCGTTTTTTGTGCCTTTCTGCCCTCTGTTAGACTCGTTTTTTTTGTGCCTTTCTGCCCTCTGTTAGACTCGTTTTTCCTTTTTTATTCTGCCCTTATGCTCTCTGTTAGACTCGTTTTTTGTGCCTTTGTGCCCTCTGTTAGACTCAGTTTTTGTGGCTTTATGCCCTCTGCATCACCACATCATCACTCAGCACCACCACATTATCACTCAGCACCACCACAGCACCACTCAGCACCACCACATTATCACTCAGCACCACTCAGCACCACCACCACAGCACCACTCAGCACCACCACAGCACCACTCAGCACCACCACATTATCATTCAGCACCACCACATTATCACTCAGCACCACCACAGCACCACCACAGCATCATTCAGCACGACAACAGCACCACTCAGCACCACCACAGAACCACTCAGCACCACCACATTATCACTCAGCACCACCACATTATCACTCAGCAGCACCACAGCACCACTCAGCACCACTACAGCATCACTCAGCGCCACCACAGCACCACTCAGCACCACCACAGCATCACTCAGCACCACCACAGCACCACTCAGCACCACAGAATCTCTCAGCACCACCACAGCACCACCACAGCACCACCCAGCACCACTACAGCACCACTCAGCACCACCACAGCATCACTCAGCACCACCACAGCACCACTCAGCACCACCATAGCATCACTCAGCACCACCACAGCATCACTCAGCACCACCACAGCAATACTTAGCACCACCACAGCACCACTCAGCACCACTCAGCACAACCACAGCATCACTCAGCACCACCACAGCACCACTCAGCACCACCACAGCATCACTCAGCACCACCACAGCATCACTCAGCACCACCACAGCAATACTTAGCACCACCACAGCACCACTCAACACCACTCAGCACAACCACAGCATCACTCAGCACCACCACAGCACCACTCAGCACCACCACAGCATCACTCAGCACCACCACAGCATCACTCAGCACCACCACTGCATCACTCAGCACCACCACAGCACCACTCAGCACCACCACAGCACCACTCAGCACCACTCAGCACCACCACAGCACCACTCAGCACCACCACAGCACCACTCAGAGCAACCACAGCATCACTCAGCACAACCACAGCATCACTCAGCGCAACCACAGCATCACTCAGCACAACCACAGCATCACTCAGCACCACCACAGCACCACTCAGCACCACCACAGCATCACTCAGCACCACCACAGCATCACTCAGCACCACCACAGCAATACTTAGCACCACCACAGCACCACTCAACACCACTCAGCACAACCACAGCATCACTCAGCACCACCACAGCACCACTCAGCACCACCACAGCATCACTCAGCACCACCACAGCATCACTCAGCACCACCACTGCATCACTCAGCACCACCACAGCACCACTCAGCACCACCACAGCACCACTCAGCACCACTCAGCACCACCACAGCACCACTCAGCACCACCACAGCACCACTCAGAGCAACCACAGCATCACTCAGCACAACCACAGCATCACTCAGCGCAACCACAGCATCACTCAGCGCAACCACAGCATCACTCAGCACCACATAAGCATCACTGGTTCAAATATGTTCTCTCAATGTTTCAAGCTTTATTACAAATGTCACAAAAAGATGTTAATATTTCACTTCTGTTCTTGGATTTTCGTCACAATAAAATACACTGAACATAATCTTCACAAAAGTTATTTACAAAAGTTTAAGCTATTGCCATTATAAATTACAATCGCTTTTATTTAAGTATTAATTATTTAAAAAAATTAAAAGCCATTGTTATTTGTAATATCAATACATCTAAATCACGTAAATACAAAACATGTTGCATTACAAATGCTATAGGTGTCACATTTGCAAAAGTTATAACTATTGGAATTGTAAATGTCAAGTCAAGTCAAGTCAAAAAGGCTTTTTTTCGATAAAAGAATTATCATAAAAGCAACACGTAAATCACAGTACAACAATTTAAAAAGACAAACAAGCGAGTGAAAACCATTCTTGCTGATTTACACAGCAGTTCATTAAGAAGCAACTATTTTTAAAAATAATTAAACAGTCAATTTAAGCCTTTTGGTACGGATGGACCAAGCCCATGATAAAAATTTGGCTAAAACACAAGCAAAGGTTGCACGGCTATCAGACATTAATATCCTGATTGCAATCACGTGACTCCTAGTACCCAACTGCCGACATACATTTTTGAGCCAAACCCTTCTTGGATTTGCATATTCACTGCACTCGAACATAAAATGTGCCAATGTCTCTAGTTTTGTTAGGCACGCTGGGCAAAGCTCTGTGGTTTGTTTACGTGATTTCCAACTCGATGTAAAAGACTGAAGGGGAAGGGTTCCTGCTCTGAATTTAAAATATAAGGCCCTATCAAAGGGTTTTTCAATAATGTCAAGATACACTTCCCGCTTGGGTTTGTCTTTAAACTTCAAGAAGTCCTCCGTAAGTCTACCCATAGTAGTACTAGTGTTTCTTTTTGAAGAGATCCAGTCCCAGTGTAGTTTCTTGAGCGTTAGCTTCGGTGGTGAAGTTCTATTTGACCATGCATCATTGAGGCCCAGATTAGATAGCAGCAACTTCATGTCTCTTAACCATTTAATTTTGTGCCACCCTGGTGATGACATGATTTCTGCCAGGCCTTGATCATATTTGCTGAGTTCCTCCACAGGCCAGAGCCGCGCCAAAAGCAGGAGTGGGCGAAATTTTGCGAGGTCATCAATTGGGCGACATCCCAGGTCCAGCATTAGTGGGACCGTGGGAGTTCCCTGCGGTAAAGACATAATTGCTCTGCAAAATTTCATCTCTGATCTTGGTAGAGCATCGGAAATGGATGACCCCCAGAGTTCAGCCCCATAGAGAGCAGAGCTGACACCCTTAGCCGAATATATTTCTAGGACTGTAGCTATGGGTCTTATTATACAGGAGCGTTGTTCTTTCAAGAGAGCTCCTGTAATTCTCTTATGGGTTAAAAGCATTTTGTCCAAGTGAGGTGTCCAATCCATTTTGTGTGAGAGGCGTATCCCAAGATAGTCAAAGACTTCTACCCTCTCCAGTGGTTCGGCATTCAAGATAGGAGAGCGGACTGGTTTTTTGGGAGGGTTCAAAACAAGATATTTAGTCTTGCTTGTGTTGATTACCAGGCCGCGACTAGCACAGAAAGATTGAAAATTATTTAAAAGTCTTTGGAGGCCTATTGGGGTCTTGGATATTAAAAGCGTATCATCCGCGAAGAGGAGGGTTGGTATGCGTTCGCCAGCCAGGGATGGTTCATCTGAGGGGTGTTTCCGAAGGTGCTCAACCACCCCATTGATGTAAAGGGAGAAAAGGGTGGGAGCTAGTACACATCCCTGACGGACACCTCTCTCTACCGGAATACTGCTGGTTTTTTCCCCCCCTGGGCATCACCTAATCTGGGCAAAACTATTTTCGTGCAGCCTAACAAGCAACACAAGCAGGTAGTGTGGTAGCCCCATATCGGCCAGTACGCTCCATAGGGTCTCTCTAGGTACAAGGTCAAAGGCAGTCTTTAGATCGATAAACGCGAGGTAAAGACTGCCCTTGCCTATAACCACAACTTTCCAGTAGACCAACATAAGCCTAAAGGCTTGCTCTATTGTCCCAGTTCCCACTCTAAAGCCCGCCTGGTAGTCAGTAAGGATTTTGTTTTCGTCTACCCAGTTAAGAATTCTTAACAGTAGAACCTTGCCAACCACTTTTTGGCTGATATCTAACAGGCTAATGGGCCTATAATTCGCCGGATCATCCCTGGGGCCTTTTTTTATAAATAGGGACCACCTCCGCCCCTTTCCACGAGGAGGGGACGGGGGCGCCCCTACAGATAGCAACGAGTAGGGAATGGATCAGTTTTCCCCACTTTGAAGTATCTGATCTTAAAAGGTCACCGGGGATACCATCCGGGCCAGACGCTTTTTGGGGGATAATAGTGCCTATTGCGTATTCGACCTCCTTGATGGTAAAATCAAAGTCGCTAGGCTGAATGTTCCAAAGTGGAGGGAGCATGGGTAAGCCCCCGACCCCCCCCTTGAGAGTCGCTCGTCTGCAACTGGTCAGCTTGGCGGGTATAGAGCTTGGAAAAGTGTTCGACCCAAGCCTGGCTAGGGATATTACAAGTTATTAAATCACTGTCGGGCCTATTCCAAGCTCTAATAGTATCCGAAAATCTTTTTGGGTCCCTCTTGGAACTAGCTTCTTTAAGAGTGGACCAGTAAGCCTCCTCCCACTCCTTTTTTGCTAGGCCTAATATTCTCTTATGTTCTTTCCTGGCTAACTGTATTTGGGGTATGGATTTGCCTTTAACGGCCTCTATTAGCCGGGTCTTGGCTTTCCTGCAGGCTGCTGTATACCAGACATGCATGGATTTATTCTGGGACCTATGCCTCCCAGCATTGCCCTTAACCCAGAAGACTTCACCTATAGTCTTAACAGCAGCTTCAAAAATGGGTGTTGCCCCATCCACTACCGTGGCTAAGTTGATAGAGTCAAGTTCCATTTGTGAGGCCGCAAGAATCTCCTCTATATTAGCAAGTTTGCCAGGATTGCTGGCAACTTTGTCCCACTTTAAACGCCTCCCACAGAAAGAGACAGTGACCTTGTGTGAGTATTTGGGGGGTGCTGACAAAGCTTCGTTAGACCAGGGATTCGTAATGGTTAGAGAGAGCGAGTTATGGTCGCTCTCGACAGTTGGTATGACTGTCATGTCTTCGACCCTGTCCCAAAGCCCCAAGTCCAACAGGATATAGTCAATCCTTGAGGTGTGACCAACCCTGTTGAACGTCGGGGCGCCCATCCGGTCGGAGGGTGTATGGCCATTAGCGGCTCTTAGCCCAAACTCAAGAGCCAGTGCGTTTAGCTGGACTGCACTGCTGGTCGAACGCCTAATCGGAGTGATGGAAAGTGAAGGGATACCCCATCTGCTGTCTTCTTCGCCCAAATCAGGGATGCCATCTAGGGGGAGTGGCTCAAAGGTGCAATTGAAATCACCTGCTACTAGGGTGAAGTCAGCTTCTTTGCAATTCCTGAGATGCACCTCCAGGTCTGTTATTACGGGTGAGGTGTACCCATTTTTTGTGCCTCTAGCATAAACATTATAAAGAGCTAGAGACAGACCTCTACATGGAATACCTAGTAGAATGCCTAAAATGTCTGGGTTATTTATCTGCTTGGATATTATTCTACAATTCAGGGAGATGCTAACCCAAGTAATAAGACCCCCCGAAGGGCGCCCCTTTCCATTCATGGGTCTCACTGCTGGGATAAAAAAGGTGACGAACCCAACCCGGTGGAGTGGTTCTGTGCTCCAAGTCTCTTGGAACATACAAATCTTATGTGCTTCTACCAGATCACTCCACTCAGGCAGGTCAAATTTCCTATGAATACCCGCAAGGTTCCAGCTAAGGATTTTAATTTTATCCTTGGTGGTTTCCCTTCTAGTACCATTGATATCTCTTAAACTAGGGGCTTCCATACATTCCCTCTCTAAGGCAGGGGATGGTGACTTGGACAGTCCAGCGGCTGGCTCAGTTGGAGAATTGGAACATAGTGGGTAGGACATGACTGGTGAACCCTTCTCCTCACGCCTATTAATGTCAAGATGCAAGGGAAGAGCTTCAGCAAAATTGAGTCAGTCCACCTCTTCTAGCGCACTGAATCTATTCCAGTGAGCAAATTGAGACACAAAGGGGTCAAAGCGAGGAGGTGGACCTTGCCAGGGTTGCTGCCACTGATGGATGGAATGATGTGGAGCATGTATATACCCTCTATTTAAAGGAAAACTGAATTGAGGGGGATATTGTCTGGGGGGCATGGGTAAAAAGTAAGACAAGGGAAGTGGGTGAATTTGAGTGGCCGGCCCACTAATAGGCGAATTGCAAATATAATTCACTACCCCTACGTCCCTAAAGTTGATAGTTATAACGTCACCTGCTATGGTCTTGGTGTTTCTACCCACCCAATCCCCTCTTCTAACTGCGTGTATTTCGCCACACATGTTATTGGGCAGTGGTTTATGCAGGTGGAGCCACTGGGCACATTTGTTCTTTATTTCGACAAGGGTTTCTCTTCTACCCTCCTTCAGAGGTGGCACCCCCGTCAGTACAACCACAAAGGGTGAGACTTCTGGTGGCAAGTTGATTGATTTAAAACGAGCCGGCCTTGTCTTTGAGTCAACTGGCTTGCTAAGGGAAGTAGTTGCTGACGAAGTGGTGGCTGAGCTTTTGGGACCCTTGGTAGATTGATTAGGTACTCTATTGGTGCCGGAAGGTGTGTTGGGCTTTGCAATAGGGTTTTTGACACTAGGAGTCGGTAAGGGCACAGGAACATTTTCCCCCCTTTGGGCCTGATGGGGCGGTTCTGCTCCAGGTTTATCAGATGTAGCTTTGGCTTTTACAGTGGGGTCTTTAGGTAGGTTACTATTGGTGTTATTCACCAAAGTCGCTTCTTTGGTTTTCCCTTGTGTCTGAATGATCCGTTTCCACTTAACTTATTTGACCATTTAGTGTTGATTAGGGATGTTAATCTATCAATTTTTGACATTAGGGGCTTGATTTGAGCCGATATTGTAGCTTCAAGATCTGATTTTAAGTCTGCTACCATATTTTCGACCCAACAAGGAATGCCTGTAGTTGAAGTTGGAGCTGGTGACACAAGATTATGATTCCTGATGTTGTTTTTAGCTTTTTTCTTGGTCTTAGGCATATTCCTTGGTCCAGACGATACAGGGATGTCTCCTTCCCCTAATGCTTGAGGACACTTGTCTTTGGTGGGCTGTGGCCTTTCAGATGATTGACAAACTTCAAGGTCTGGAGTAGCCTCTAGGTCAACAAATGATGAATCAGACTCTAATTGAGAGACTGATAAGTCGACTAGGTTTGGGACTGTAAGTAGACCAACAGCAGATTGGGGTAATGGAAGGGAAAAATTGGATACAATTTGGTGGGAAGGTGAGCTTGCAGTTGATATAGGGCCCAGGGACGAGCGTTTAGCATTCATAAGGTCCATGGATACTCTGCGTTCCAGTAAAGAGATACTGTGATCGATTGTATCGTTGACCCGGGATATGAATTGGTCTATTGGCCCAGTAATTTGGGCTACGGCCATCGCTGTTTTGGTTTTGCTTCTTGTTCTACCGGGCATGACAGACATATGCAGAGGCTTGCGAGTTGAATTTGTAGGAAAAGCCAAGAGAGGTGGCCCGGTCCGGTCTCTACCGGGCTCTAACGGCCTCAAACGGCCCGCTCTTTGCCCGGTCTTCGCCCCGGGCTGCACCCCGCGCGCGTCCCGCGGTGCGGTAGTTGACACTGCAGTAATATAGGAGAAGGTTGGGGCCTGGTCGCCGGGGGAAGAGGACCAGCTGTGTAGAGCTGGGGCTGCTGGTCCTCGCAGTCCCCCTGGTAGGCTCAACCTCTCAAACTCGCCCCGTGTACTCTCCCCAGGCCGCTCCTCAGCTGGGAGCGTGTGACTCTCTGCCGACTGCAGAGCCGCTCACACCAGCGAGTGTCAGCCTTAGGAGACGGATGAGCGGCACCCGCGAAGCGGGTGTCGCGAAAAGTGGCTTGCGTGCAAATGGAAAGACAGGCAGGAACAGAAGTCCGTGAAGCTCCTCGTGCCAAAGGTAATCCGGTGGAGAGACCCACTCAGCTGGCGTTTACCGCGACTGAAGTATGCTGGAGGCTGGGGGCGTGGCCGCCGGGGGAAGAGGACCAGGTGAGTAGACTTGGGGCTGCTGGTCCTCGCAGTCCCCCTGGTAGGCTCAACCTCTCAAACTCGCCCCGTGTACTCTCCCCAGGCCGCTCCTCAGCTGGGAGCGTGTGACTCTCTGCCGACTGCAGAGCCGCTCACACCAGCGAGTGTCAGCCTTAGGAGACGGATGAGCAGCACCCGCGAAGCGGGTGTCGCGAAAAGTGGCTTGCGTGCAAATGGAAAGACAGGCAGCAACAGAAGTCCGTGAAGCTCCTCGTGCCAAAGGTAATCCGGTGGAGAGACCCACTCAGCTGGCGTTTACCGCGACTGAAGTATGCTGGAGGCTGGGGTCGTGGCCGCTGGGGGAAGAGGACCAGGTGAGTAGACTTGGGGCTGCTGGTCCTCGCAGTCCCCCTGGTAGGCTCAACCTCTCAAACTCGCCCCGTGTACTCTCCCCAGGCCGCTCCTCAGCTGGGAGCGTGTGACTCTGTGCCGACTGCAGAGCCGCTCACACCAGCGAGTGTCAGCCTTAGGAGACGGATGAGCGGCACCCGCAAAGCGGGTGTCGCGAAAAGTGGCTTGCGTGCAAATGGAAAGACAGGCAGCAACAGAAGTCCGTGAAGCTCCTCGTGCCAAAGGTAATCCGGTGGAGAGAAAGACAAAGCTATTAATTTAGCTATTTTCAAAAACAACACATAAATAAAAAAAATGTCATTTACAAGACCAATAGCTCAAACTTTCCTAATGCGAGACCTATTGCATTGCAAATACTTGTTTTTACTTGCTCTCATAAATGTACTATCAGGAAAAAAAAAGCCGGTCCCCAAAAACGAGTGCTGGTGACCACCACCTGCAACCACCGGCTCAAATTGGGTACTGCATATGATCCACAAGAGGTCTTTTGCAAACAGACAGCAAAAAACTGCCTGGTAGGCGAGACTTAAAATTACACAGCTTTGGTGTCTACTCAAGTTTGCTTTTGCCTAATTCTGTCAGTGGAAGTGGGGGTGCTTTAAACATTTAAATTGCAAACAAAACAAGCATTGGAAATGCAATAGGTCTCGCATTAGAAAAGTGGGAGCTATTGGTATTGTACATTTCTTTTTTTTTTGTGTGTAGTTTTTCCAAATAGCTACATTGATAGATTAGTCATTTACAATGCCAATAGTTTTAATTTTTTTGAATGTGACACCTATAGCATTTGGAATGCCACATGATTTGTATTGACGTGACTTTGATGGCAGCTTATGTTGTTATGCCACATTTCTAGAGAGCAGGAGAGTGCAGCAGGGGATAGAAGCACAGCCCTGCAAGCTGAGCGTCCTCCCATCGCACACCCATCTGTGGCTTGAGTGGTGTGAGGGTGAGGGGTGTGAGAGTGAGGAATGGGAGTGTGAGGGGTGTGAGCATGAGTGTTGTGAGTGTGAGGGAGTGTGAGTGTGAGGGGGTGTGAGTGTGTGTGATGGTGAAGTTGAGTGAGTGTTTGTGAGGCTGAGTGTATGTGACGGTGTGTGTTGGTGAGGGTGTGTGAGGGTGAGTGAGTGTTTTTGATGTTTAGTGAGAGTGTGTGACGGTGTGAGGCTGAGGGTGTGTGAGGGTGAGTTAGGGAGTGTGATTGTGTGTGAGTGGGTGAGTCTGAGAGTTAGGTGTTGTGATGTTGATTGAATGTGAATGAGGCTGAGGGGATGATGGTAATGGTGTGCGAGTGTGAGGCGTGTTTATTGTGACAAGTTGCAAGGCTGAGCGTGGGTGAGTGTGTGGGAGGGTGTTTGATGGTGAGTGTGCGAGGTGTAGTGAGTGTGAGAGTGTTGTGACGGGTGTCAGGGGAGGGTGTGTGTGTGAATGTCATGTGTTTGAGGGTGAGGGTGTGTGTGTGTGAGGGTGAGTGAGGGGGTGTGAGGCTTCGGGTGTGTGACGGTGCGTGAGTGTGTGTGAGGGTGAGTGAGGGTGTGAGAGGTGTTGTTACGCAGAGGGTGTGTGACGGTGTGTGAGGGTGAGGGTGTGTGAGGGTGAGTGTGAGTCATTGTGAGTGAGTGTGAGTGAGTGTGAGTGAGTGTGAGTGAGGGGGTGTGAGGGTGTTGTTGTGAGGGTGAGGGGAGTGAGCGTGTGTGAGTGTGATGGGGTGTGAGGGTGAGGGTGTGTGTGTGTGTGAGGGTGAGGATGAGTGAGGTTGTTTGCGGCTGAGAGTGTGTGAGGTGTAGTGAGTGTGAGAGTGTTGTGATGGGTTTTAGGGGAGCGTGTGTGTGTGAGGGTAAGGTGTTTGAGGGTGAGGGTGTGTGTGTGTGTGAGGGTGAGTGAGGGGGTGTGAGGTTTCGGGTGTGTGACGGTGTGTGAGTGTGAGTGTGTGTGAGGGTGATGGAGGGTGAGAGAGGTGTTGTTAGGCAGAGGGTGTGTGACGGTGTGTGAGCGTGAGGGTGTGTGAGGCTGCGTGTGAGTGATTGTGAGTGATTGTGAGTGAGTGTGAGTGAGTGTGAGTGAGGGGGTGTGAGGGTTTTTGAGGGTGTGTGTGTGAGGTTTAATGAGTGTGAGAGTGTTGTGAGGGGTGTGATGTTGTGATGGGAGTGAGGGTGTGTGAGGGTGATAGGGTGTGAGGGTGAGGGGGTGTGAGTGTGTGTGAGGGTGAGCGAGGGAGTGTGAGTGTGTGTGAGTTGTTGAGGGTGAGAGTTAGGGTGTGTGAGGGTGATGGTGTGAGGGTGATTGAGGGTGTGTGAGGGTGAGGGGATGAGGGTAAGGCTGTGTGAGGCTGAGGGGTGTTGATGGTGAGAGAGTGTGAGGGGTGTGAGTGGGTGCGGCTGTCCGGTGTAGTGAGTGTGAGCTTGTTGTGAGGGGTGTTATTTTTTGAGGGGAGTGAGGTGTGTGAGTGTGTGTGAGTGTGAGGGGGTGTGAGTGTGTGTGAGGGTGAGTGTGAGTGAGTGGGTGTGAGGCTGAAGGTGTGTGATGGTGTGTGAGGGAGATGTTGTGTCAGGGTGATTGAGGGTGTGTGAAGGAGTGTGAGAATTTTGGTGTGTGAGGGTGATGTTATGAGTGTGTGTATGTTAATATTAATTATTTAATATGTGTCGTGTAAAAAAAAACGTGATAGATCTTCCCTTTGTAATTGTCCTGCCTTATGTGTATTTTTGTATGTAATAGAACTGTGTATGTTTTTTAATTACTGTGTGGTGTTATGTGTGTTTTAGGTGTCTGTGGAGTCCCGTATTAATTTTATTATTTTTAAAATGGCCGACGCAATGCGTCACCTTGACGTTCCCTACGTTAGCGTTCTAGTTTTTTTTGTGTTGTGAGTGTTTACGTTTCCTTGACGTTTATTTCTAGCCAATCGGAGCGCGACGTTTTTGACGTTGCGTTCCGATTTGCTTACGTCAACGGTGGAATTCCCCAGAGATCGAGAATGTTGGTGCGCGGAAGGTGTGTTCTTGTTCCTGTGCTGTTGCTGCGTCGTTTGACAGGTAAGAATGTATTCCAAAGTGTTTTTTTATGTAATGTAATGTAGTATCTATACTATCTTTAAGTTAATGACTGAATAGGAGGGTGTTTTTATAACTGTTGACAATTTTATTTTTCTATCGTAATATTTGTAAATGTTTGTAATGTAATGTAAATTAAAGTCTTGTTTTCAATTGTCGATATGTAATGCATATGTTTTCTAAAACTGTAATGTAATGTATTTTTTGCTGGTGTTTGTTATTTGACGTACAAGAGCTGTTATTTGAACTTTGAAGTGCTATTTAGTTTATAATATATTTATGCATGTTGTGTTTGCATTGTTTTTTTCCTGTGATGCTGAAGTAGCCGGATTATATGTTATTGAGGTACTCGATGTATTAAAGGAAACTTTGTGTATTTGCTGAATTTATTTTCCCTAGCAATGTATTAAGAGGATGTGCAGTGATGTAATGTGTGTATTTTATGCGTTTTGTGAAAGAATTGTTTTATTTTCCAATCCCTCTTTGCATATTTGTGTATTAATAGCTGCACCCTCCTTGCGTTGCTTTAAGTTTGCATTTTGGACTAGCTGCAAGTGTGTAATCCTCTTTTTACGTATAATTCAAATAGTTGCTTAACGATATTTATGTGTACAGTTGGAGGCTGGAGTTGTATTTGGAGTGTAGAGTTGTAGAGTTGTATTGTAGTTATAGGGTGTAGTTGGAGGCTGGACTTTGACGGTGTGAGTGTGAGGGTGAGTGCATGTGAGCCTTTTGGAGTTTGCCATAGTATGTGTAAATTTGTAGTACTGTATGCAGTCTATTTTCTTCCCCAAACGTGTTTTGTAGCTTAGTATGTGTTAGATCAGAATGTGTATGTGAACTATCTTTGATGTATGCAACAGTGAGAATAAGGGTGTAGCTTTTAATTTATGGGCATAAGGGTAGACGTCTTAGAATGTTTTTGTATTTTCTGTACTTCCCTAATTTTTTGTGAACAGCTGCGTGGGCAAGGGGCGTTGGCTGTTGTGTTGTTGAGTAGTGCTCTTTTGATGTTGTTTGATGCTGTTTTGGTGTACGGTGTTCCTGTGGTTGTGCACTTAGCACCACCAAAACACTATGTGCAACAGCAGAATCAGTCTGAGCAACACCAGAGTCTTGTGCTTTTGTGATGACGCATTTTGTTTGTGTTTTTGATTATTTCTGGCATTGTTTACTTGTTTATTTCCCCTTACTTTAGTAAGTGCTTTCTGTTGTGAATTGTTTTCCTTTAGCTCACTTTGTCCACTTAAAAATTGTTGTATTTTTTGCTGTGTATTCATATGTTTGTCTATTTTGTGTGCATTTATGATCTTTGTGAAAGAACTGTTTTATTTTACAATCCCTTTCTTTATTTTTGTGTATTAATTGCTGGACTGTCCTTGCGTTGCATTAAGTTTTAATGTTTTAATAGCTACAAGTGTGTAATCCGAATTTTACGTATTAAAATAAATGTTGCCAAACGTTATTTATGTGTGGATTTGGAGAGTAGAGTTGTAGTTGGAGTGTAGAGTTGTAGGGTGGTATTGTAGGTATAGGGTGTAGTTGGAGGGTGGACTTGGACTGTGTGAGTGTGAGGGTGAGTGGACGTGAGTCTTTGGGTGTTTGATGGTGCGTGATGGTGTGTGAGAGTGATTGAGGGTGACTGTTTTAGTATGAGTGAGGGTGTGAGTGTTGTGAGTGTGTGTGTGAGGATGAGGGGGTGAGTGTAAATGTTGACTAACGTTATGTTTGTGTGGAGTTTGAGGGTGGAGTTGTAGTTGCAGTGTAGAGTTGTAGTGTGGTATTGTACTTTTATGGTGTAGTTGGAGTGTTGTCTTTGACGGTGTGAGGGTGAGTGGATGTGAGGGTCAGGGGGTGTGAGTGTGTGTGATGGTGTGTGAGGGTGAGTGAGGGTGACGATGTGAGTATGAGTGAGGGTTTGAGGGTTGTGAGGGTAGACTTGAACGGGGTGAGGGTGATTGGATGTGATTTTTAGGGGGTGTGAGGGTGTGTGATGTTGTGTGAGGGTGAGTGAGGGTGACGGTGTGAGTATGAGTGTGGGTGTGAGGGTGATGGTGTGAGGGTGTGTGAAGGTGAGGGTAATGGGATGTGATAGTGTGTGATGATAGGTGTGGGTGAGTGAAGGTGATAGTTTGAGCGTGAGTGAGGCTGAGTGTTGTGAGGGTGTCAAGGTGAGTGAGGGTGTGCGAGTTTGAAGGTTGAGTGTGTGACTGTGGGTGAGGGTGAGTGTTTGTGAGGGTGAGGGGGTGTGAGGGGGTGTGAGGGTTTGGGGGTGTTGTTGAGTGATGGTGTGTGATGATGAGTGGGTGAGAGTGATTGAGTGTGTGTGAGGGTGAGGCTGTTGAGGTTGTGTGTGAGGGTGTGTTGCTGAGTGATGGTGCGTGATGGAGGTTGTGGGAGTGTGATCGTATCACGCCGTAGAGGGATGTGGGGAAATAGTAGGCCAGCTGAATGGGGTGTTTTTTTATTTTTTTTATTCGTTTTGACACAAGTCTTTTGAAGTAAAGCTAGCCATCCCTCCTGTGCCTCGAACTTGCTGTCATTTTTTCTTTTTGGGTGTGCGTGTAATTTAGTATGTGTTGTGTGTTGTGTGTGCGTCAAAATGCAACCCAAGGAGACGTAATAGAGTGTGTGTGTGAAAGTCCCCTTGATCCGTGAATGTGTGTATGAAAACTTTGTTGTGGTGTGGCGAAGTGGTGTGAACGGAGTGTGTGTTGTAAGAAAGGATCCGTTGTTAAACGAGCAACATTTGTAGCGAGTCTGGATGTATACTGATCAGGAGTAAAGTATTGCCTGTGAGTTGTGTTTTCCTGTGTGTATGTGTGCAAGATGCAGAGTGGGTGCAAGCTGCAGAGTGGGTGCAAGCTGCAGAGTGGGTGCAAGCTGCAGAGTGGGTGCAAGCTGCCGAGTGGGTGCAAGCTGCAGAGTGGGTGCAAGCTGCCGAGTGGGTGCAAGGTGCAGAGTGGGTGCAAGGTGCAAAGTGGGTGCAAGGTGCAGAGTGGGTGCAAGGTGCAGAGTGGGTCTGCAGAGGTGATAGATGCAGAGTGGGTGATAGATGCCGAGTGGGTGAGGAGGTACGCCTGGTATATAGGGATGTCTGTTACTATGCATATGAATCAGAGATTGTGTGCCAGATTTGTGTCCCAAGTGTAATTAGAAGCTGTGGCCACTGTCTAGCAGGTTGGTAGTGTTAAGTAAGCATAAGCTGTGTTAACAATCCATAAATTGTGCGTGTAATGTAGTATGTGTTGTGTGTTGTGTGTGCGTATAAATGTAACCCAAGGAGACGTAATAGAGGGTGTGTGTGAAAGTCCCCTTGATCCGGGTATGTGTGTATGAAAATTTTGTTGTGGTGTGGCGAAGTGGTGTGAACGGAGTGTGTGTTGTACGAAAGGATCCGTTGCTAAACGAGCACCATTTCTTGCGAGTCTGATAATGAACAATAAATTACAATGCCAATAGCCAGCGTTCAAATGCTGTTGAGCCCACCCAAATCAAAAACAATGGCAGCCCTCTATCTGTTTCGTGTGGGTTGATGGGGTGGGTGGCTGAGGGGGCTTTCAATGCGGCTTCCCTTTGCTGGCTCAGTTTGAAGCCCTGGTTTTAAGTATGAAGGCTGGGCACTCGATACAAAGTAAGTATCAGCAGAAAGGAACGGGCTGCAACTTGCAACCAGCATTTGAACGCTGCCGTTCACTCCCACACATTTACATGTTTTAGTACTCAATGCGAAGCTGTGAAATGCGTGTTTAAAACGAGACACGTTCGTGATACTGCAGGGAGAGAGAGGGGAGGTGCTGGCGGATGGGGAGGGGGAGGAGAAATGCAAGGCTGGCTGTGTCCAGGGAGAGAGAGGGGAGGTGCTGGCGTCTGGTGAGGGGGAGGAGAATTGCAAGCGTGGCTGTGTCCGGGGAGAGAGAGGGGGAGGGGGAGGAGAATTGCGAGCCTGGCTGTGTCCGGGGAGAGAGAGGGGAGGTTCTGGCCGCTGGGGAACAGATGTCGAAGGCTGGTGAATTTTGTTTTAAAAATAGTGTGTTTCAGTGTGTGAGTTGTGCATGGGAAACGAGACAGAGGAGCTGGTGGCTGGGGAGGGGGGTGAGAAATGGCAGCCTGTCTGTGGAGGAATGCGACCCTGTCTGTGTGCGGGGAGAGAGAGGGGAGGTGCTGTCGGCTGGGGGTGGGTGCGAGAGAGAGGGGAGGTGCTGGCGGATGGGGTTGGGGATTGCCGTGGGAGGGAGCCTTGAGGGGGAGGAGAATTGCGAGCCTGTCTGTGTCCGGGTAGAGAGAGGGGGAGGGGGAGGGGGAGGAGAATTGCGATCCTGGCTGTGTCCGGGGAGAGAGAGGGGAGGTTCTGGCGGCTGGGGGCTGGGGAACAGATGTCGAAGGCTGGCGAATTTTGTTTTAAAAATAGTGTGTTTCAGTGTGTGAGTTGTGCATGGTTAAGGGAGACGAGACAGAGGAGCTGGTGGCTGGGGAGGGGGATGAGAAATGGCAGCCTGTCTGTGGAGGAATGCGACCCTGTCTGTGTGCGGGGAGAGAGAGGGGAGGTGCTGGGGGTGGGTGCGAGAGAGAGGGGAGGTGCTGGCGGGAGGAATGTGACCCTGTCTGTGTGCGGGGAGAGAGAGGGGAGGTGCTGGCGGCTGTGGGTGGGTGCGAGAGAGAGGGGAGGTGCTGGCGGATGGGGTTGGGGATTGCCGTGGGAGGGAGCCTTGTCGCTTTCATGTGCACACGCTTTTAATGTCAATGCGCATGCGCATTGAGCTTGAATTTCACGGGCACTGCAAGGAATCGCCACGATTCCTTGCAAGTTGGTTAAAGACTGTTTAAGCCCCTATAGTCTCGCAAGCTCGATGCTCATGCGCATCGACAGGCGAGACCTAAAAAGGTTCTGCTTTCAAGTTTAATTTTACAATGAGGAATATTTCCCTTTTTTTATTCTTGATATTTTTGAAGAGTTATGTGGGGGCAGTGAAAGACTGGCTTGGGCTCATTTTTTTCTTTGTCAAATATCTCAGTAGTAATTGGCGCATAATCCTCTTTGTAGAAGATTAGATCATTCTACGTTGTCGCCATTAGTAAAATAAAATACCAAAAAGCATCGCATTTTGTGCCAAATAGATGCAAAAAAGAATTGACTGTGTGAGGATGAAGTGTATGTTCAGAAGTAAAACATTCCCCCATGCTTTGGAGTGCTCCATATGAGGCAGGATGATGCACGAGAGAGCCATGGCATGAGATGAGAGGGCCTCGCTCCTCTGGGAGGAGCCACCGCCCTCTCTATGTATATGTTTAAGTATTCGTAGCAAGATGTCACGAAGACACTTGCACTTTCAAGCCAGACCTAAGAAGTGACAAAGGGAAAAAAAGTCAGAAGAGGTGTGGCAGGATACACAGAATTATATCTGCACCTGCCCCTGGACAGTATGAAGTTATGTGTCCAATCGTGCATGAGAAAAGAAAGGTGTTTTTTTTTTGCTTTCCTGTTTTTTAGGAGAACCACTTACCGTACAAAACAGTGATTTCACGGCAACATGCACAGGAAGACTCACTTCCGCCTTAGTGATTAATGTCTTTAGTCATTATTACAATCTTTCAGCCCGAAGCACAGATTATGCTTGTTTTCTGTCACTGTTCAGGCCCACTCCAGTAGGCACACACCAACTCCGAACACG
Source organism: Lissotriton vulgaris (assembly GCF_964263255.1). NCBI lineage: Eukaryota > Metazoa > Chordata > Amphibia > Caudata > Salamandridae > Lissotriton > Lissotriton vulgaris. Next base: position 17,591 of record NW_028253010.1, read on the forward strand.
TAGGAAAACACATATTTGATCGTGGCCTCAAGAAATGTTGTAATACTTCACAATTCCAAGTACATCACACCCAAGAATCTACAAAAAAACGTACCTTTTCTCCAATACCATTGGGTACCCTGCTTGTATAATTTAAAAAACTTCTCCGTATCGAAAGATTGAGTCAAGCAGAAATACTGTATTGAAAAAGTAGTGGCCTTCAAAAATGTTATGTTATGTTAATAAAAAAAACACAGGGCGGTCTATTGTGCCATGCAGGTATTGCCATGAGAAGTGCTGTTCACCCTGAAAAAACATATATACGCCCTATAGTGTTGCTGTGCATTGGTTTAATATCACTCAGTATTGTGCATTCATTTCCCCCCAATGAACACCGTTATCATTTCTTGGTTGAGGTGTGCACTGCAGAAATGGCGGTATGGAAGTGCCATGTTACCTGTTTTTTAATACGGAAATCTAAATAAATGTATATTTTTCGTTTTGCATAAGTGGAGCTTGCAGTTTGTTTGACGCACGGAGGTGTAAACAATTTACTAGGGGTTACTTCCTGATTATGCAAAATCCAGGGGGCGGTAGTAGTTCAATTTTTATGAATTTTGCTTTTTAGAACAGCGAGATGATGCTAAAAATAGCAAATACCGTGTTAGAGGCTGGTTTCAACTAATCAGAATTTGGTGACCTTTGACATCTCATTTTCTCTACTTATTGTTGCCTGAGTGCTCCTTTGCAGCAGCAATTCTTTCCTTCTGCAAATCCTTGTGGTTAGGCGGGTTAGTGCCATTTACCCAAATGAAAGCATATTCAACTCACAGAATGCACTATCTTTTTAAATGAAAGGCCGTAGCACGCATTGTCATTGTTTGCGCCGGCCGCACCTTTTAAAAGGTACGCCCACAGGCACAAACAATGACAATGTGCCCTACTACATTGTATGCGCTGCCCCTAGAGCAGCCACGACCTCGCACTTCCCCAGGACAGGGCATTCATGTGAAAAAACCTCTGTGTTTTCACAGGGCAGGGGGCAACCTGCCTGCACATTTAAAGGAGATTAGAGATCCCCTTGCAGGCAGGTGCAGTCACTGAAAAGGGATGTCTGGGGGGTCTATAGGACCCCTTTCCTCCCCTCCAGAGGGCTGCACTCGGGAGCACACTCACAGTGCGCCACCTAGAAGGTGGTGCACTCTGAGGGCGCACCCCGAGAGCTTCTTTGCCTCTGCGCCTGTGTCTGAAATATTATTTAACAAGCACAAGGGAAACCCTACTCACAAAGAACCAGGGTATGTATTATATAGCAAGAAACAATGGTTCTTGTGGAGACAATAGTATATAATACAGGTAATAGGAACGCACAATGGCAATGTACAAGGGTCAAGTGGATATCAGACAAAAAGTAGCCGAGTACACTGCAGTTGCGTATTTGTAGTTTATAATAAATATTCAGACAAGTGTCAAATATACATAACAAATGGTGCTTAGTGTCCCCAGTGCAAAATTGGAACCAAAGAAAGGGAAATTAAGTGACATCTAGTGACAATTATAGTATGGTTTCCATTGCTCTGAAGAAACAACCATATTAAGCTTGCAACAATTTTCTACAACACTGTAAACAATAGTCAATGTTGGGATAATGATTCGTTTCTTTTAATGTCGACAGCGTTTCGACCCTTCCATAAATACAGGGTCTCTTCAGGACCTAATGATATAGGGACATCTGTAAATGAAAAAGAAGAGTGGTGTAAACTATAGTCCAGTGGGTCGCTGTTTGTAAATAAACGCTTGGATGGCCAAAAAGAAGGAGATGTACCTGGAACAAAAGATAAATTGTATGTGCAGCCACGTGAATAGAGTGAAAACACCGGTCAAGTGCAGAAGAGTAAAGGTAAGGATACTCACACTGGACCCAGCCAGATACTACAGGAGTTAGAAAAGAAAGGGAGGGGTAAGAACTCTGTAAAATAGTGATATTGCTGGTAATCGTAATAGCAAGAAGTATGGAAGCTTACCTCAGTGTGAGGGAAGCGGGAGAGAGAAGGGCTGGCAATAGTGGATGAGGCAGGGCAGATGCTTGCGCCTGTTGTACAGCGACGAAGATGATATCTGTAAAAGAGCTATTGTCTTTCATTGTCATGATAGATGGGGTGTATGTGGCAGCATGTTATACATTACTGAAGGGAATGCACAAGCATCTGCGCCCCCTTCTGTAATGCCAGAGTTCCCCGGGGGCACGCAAAGCGGGCGAAAACGCCTGTTGTGCCCCCGGGGCCCTTATTGTAATACAACCTCTTGTTTACAACGATGGTGCAGTAGAGCGCACACTACGCAGCACCATCGCTTGATTGGCTCCAATGCACACTAAAGAGGGTTGCATCTGTTAATGTCAGAGTGAGTATATAGGCTAACAGTATGGTGCAGACAAATATAGTGTTACCTTTAGCTCAACCCAGCATGCCACTGATAAATTCAGCGAGCAACCCATCTCCCATTAGTGTTTTGATGAATGTACATCAAATGGCCACTGTAACGTTCTGTGCGGTAGCGTTTATACTTCAATTTGTGTCATCAATTATTTATTTATATTAAGCAAAATCGGGAAATTGTAATCACTTTATATTGGCTGTCTGAATACGCTACTTACTCAAGAGTGTAATTTAAAGGATTAGTTATGTACATTAATTTAACCAAATATTCAAATATAGGCACTTGTGTTTTTTCATTTGTTGTAGCACCTAACATTTTGTAGTTTGTTAAACACTATACTTCTGACACCCTACTTAGAACAAAGATTTCAGGCCATCTAAACACACAATTGAAGGACGAAGAGTTGATTCTTAACTAGCAGTTAAGAGCTAATTAAGGCACCATTTATACAAAATACATAGAGGCTTATTTACAAGCCTCTTGCGCCAATTTTACGTCATTTTTAACATGGGAAAAGTGACATACGGGTGGCGCAAGAGGCTTGCAATAAGCCCCATAGTATCTCAAAAATAGGAAAAAAATGAATACCATGAGTCAAAACATAAAGTAATACACACAACCGAAACAATATGCAGCATCTATAATCACAAAATTGTATAAATACTTCCTCGCCGCACACACATCACACCTCACCCAACCTCCGAGAACTCCACTGGCTTTCTATTCAGAAACGCTACCAGTTCAAGATGCTCACCCATGCCTACAAAGCATTACACAACCTGGGTCCCACCTACATCCAATAGCGCCTACTCTTCTATGAACCAACCAGGAACCTCCGCTCTGTATCACTCTCGCTCACCCACGCCCCTGTATCCACAGAAGCAAGACAGGAGGCCGGGCGTTCACCTACTTCACAGCCATATCCTGGCAGGACCTTCTCTAGCACATCAGAGCAGCTACATCACTTATGGAATCCCTCAAGAAACTGAAAACCTGGATCTTCACCTGAACTTCCATGCAGAGCCTGCATCTACTCAGCTCCTGGATACCCTCACAAGTTATAGGTTTGCACTCTAATAATCCATGTTACATTACATTTGACTTGTTTTAACCCTAATGAAATCTTGGTCCCTTCACATTTCAAAGTTAAAAATCTATGTTGCATTATGTGTCCTTTGCACGCTTCTGGGACACGTGGAAATACTTGTAAAGAATAGGTTCTAATGGAAATAAATGTTTTCATTTGCATGAGTGTAGGGAAGCATTAGGGAAGCATTAGGGAAGCATTAGGCTTGTAGGAGCCCTTTCTCTTCAAACACTCCTGTATCCCAGGGAGAGCGTCAGTGGGTTCCGGTTACAAAATTCCCTCACTTAGCAGTCAGAAAATGGTAAATACAACACGCCTCCATGTTAAAACAGTTTGCATGAGAATCTGCTTAACATTTGACATTCTATCTTTGAAAAACATTGAATTACCACTTAAATTGTCTTCGTCCATTTGAACTCTTCAAGCTTATCTGGGCTGTAGCTGCACCTCCCGCAGCCCAGGTTGACCAGGGTGGTGCTGCCTTTTTGATGATGCTGGATCTGTCAACAGCATTTGATATTATATCAACCTTTCACCTGGTCCAATGACTCCATCAGGTGGGGGTGAAGTCCACTGCCTTGGGCCTCCTCTGCTCTTTCCTTATGAATAGGGTCCAAATAGTTAGCTCTGGAGATTTTAGAGCAAAGGCTTTTAAGCTCTTTGTGGGGTCCCACAGGGGTCCTCCCTCAGCCCCACTCTTTTCAATGTGTACATGCTCACCCAATGCCTAAGATTCCTCCCATGTCTCACCAATTAGCGCCTGGTGCCTCTACCAATTTACATCAGTTGCCCTCTCTTCATGCCTACACTATTTGCTCCCATGCTCGGTGCCATAAAAGCAGACTTACAAAACAACAGCAGATGTCTATACCAAATAACCTAAATGATCCAATCTCCATCATTGTTTCATCTGCCCTTTTTCCAGGGCCACTAGTCATTTACTTCCTCAAAATACTGTGGGTGCTTCTTATTCCCTCACTGCGTTATATATTCTTTTTCAATCTCCAACACCATTTGCCCCCCCTGTGTGCCCCTACCTTCTGTGTTCCAAATATTCCTGTCCATTTCCATCCAGACTGTCCACACTAAGTGACCCCAAGTTTCCCCTCATCTGTGCCTCAGGTGCTCGCTCTTCATGCTCAGAACCATTAGGCCTCAGATGGCCCTCACTCTGAGCTTCATCTTCCCCTCTCCTAGTTCAGTTCCCTAATATTCGCTTGTGCATCCCTGTTAAAAATGGGGGTCTCTAGATGGCAAGGGCTTGCACCTTTATTCAAATAGGGACCATTCTTCCTAGTCAGGGTAAGGGAGTTAAACTCCTAAAATAACCCCTGCTCACCCCCTTGGTAGCTTGGCACAAGCAGTCAGGCTTATTTTAGAGGCAGTGTGTAAAGCATTTGCACATAACCAACAGTAATACAGTGTAAGCACTACAAAAGGATACCACACCAGTTTAGAAAAATATCCAATATGTGTATATACTTAAGACAAGACCAAAAACGATAAAAATCCACAATACAGTATTACGAAATCTTCAGTTATCAAAATATTCTTGAAATAAAGTTCCTTGAAGTCAATTGCTCTGTCCGGGGCTATCATGGCATCGTGAACAAACAAATCCAAACAGTTCTTGCTGACCGCGGCATCGCGGGCCAGCTACGGTGTGGGGAAGACCCGCTAAACAGTACCTTTAGAAATGCAGGGCGTTGGCGACGCGTCGTTGAGCTTCCGAAAGCACAACGTCCACAGGCGTCAGTTCCTGAGGTCAGTGCAGGAGTCGTTGGGCCCTTAAAGTCACCCACGTTGCAGATCGAACTACTCGCTGTTGAAGTGGGGAGCACTGGCGTCGGGTGCTACTGTGCGAAGTACAGGGTTGCGGCGTGTGATACCCTCAGGCTGCGGTTCGAGCAGCAGCTCGGTGGTGGCATCAGATGGCATAGTCGGTAAGACCAGGGTCGCAGTGCATATCTGATGCGGTGCTCGTCGTGATGCTGCCAGGTCACGGTGCAAGCAGCGGCGTTGTTGTTGCCGAAGCACTGTCGTCGGCTGACGAACTGGAGTTGATGGCGCCAACGTCGGTAGACCTAGGCTGCAGTGCGTGATGAGGGCGGTGCATCGTGTAACTTTGTGAGCGGTGCCCTTGAACCACGGTGCACGCGGCCGCATCGATTTCGGCATCAGTAGGCGGCATTGATGGGACCAGGGCCACGGTGTTGTGTTGGTGCCCTCTGTAGTGCCTTCAGGACACCGAGTTGACAGCGGCATCGTAGACAGAGTAGGGTTGCTTTTTCTTCTGTTACAGCACAAAACACACAGTCCCCAGTACTGAGGGCAGCAGAACTTGAAGTCGTTGCTGTTCCTGACACTTCTTGAACAGGGGGCAAGCTCTACCTCAAGCCCTTGGAGTAGGGTGACCAACCGTCCATAAATTTCACGGACCGTCCGTAAATTGGACCTCACGTCCATTGTCTGTGAGGATACCTTTTACGGATGCCTTTTGTCTGTAATTTTGGGCCTTTCAGGGAACAGAGCTGTTCCCCTGCTAAAGGCCTCAGCTCCCTGATGGGGCCACCTCAAACTCATCCTGGGAGCAAAAGGGCAGCCCCACCCCTCCCACTGTCATTATGTGTGGGGCTGATTGCCACATACATAATGACAATGGGTCAGTCTGGGCTGACACAGCATGTGGTGGCCTCCTCCAGCCTCATCCAGGGCAGGGCATTCAGTCACAAGGAAGTGCAAATACATCCATGCTGCTGCTAGGTGAGAATCCAGTTCATCAAGGGAAGGGGTAAAAGAAGTTCAAAGGAAAAGATCATTGGTCTCTCAGAATCGCATCCTTTTAGAACTGAGGCATTTTCAACATTATATTCAAGGAAGCCATGGTTGCTGCTTTTTTTATTTTATGCAACTAACATCCATTGACAAAGCCAATAGTTCTGGCTTGTAGGTGTACTTTACTTGTTCTAGGTGTAACATTACCTGTTGTATTATATATCTGGATGCAAACAAAAATACCAGTCAGGCGGCACATTAGACTAAGCACAGATTTTTAGCTTATGTGTTTTTAAGCCACGCTCTTAATTACATTGAACACCCTTTTGAAGAGACCCCCCCTAGTTTTTTCATCCCACTTAAAGCTCTGGAAACAACACCATGTCACAGTCGCCCCATGTCCAGGCACTGTGCATCATGCATGAATCATGCCTTCCACTTTTTCAGATTGCCTATGTGCAGGGGCACAGTGAACCCTCCTTCACCCCACCCCTTGCATTAGGAACTACAGCGAGGGTGGAGTTCTTGATGGGCCTCTTCTGTCTGCAACTCTGCAGACAAAGGCACATCTCATAATTAATGCGAAAGGGTGGTGGAGTGAGTAAGTGAAGGGATCGCTGGATGGATGAGTCAAATGATGGATGGATTGATTAATTGATAAGTGAAAGGTTGAATGGATGGATGGATGAGTGAAAGGGTGGATGTAAGGCTGGATGAGTGAGTGAAAGGGCTGGTAGATGGACAAAAGGATGGATAGATGAGTTAAGGAGTGAAATGGTGGATGGATGAGAGAAAGGATGGATGGATGAGTGAAAGGATGGATGAGTGATAGGTTCAATGGATGGATTCATGAGTAAATGAATAGATGGATGGGTGGGTGGATGGAAGGATGGATGGCTAAGTAAAAGGGGAATTGAGAGAGAAAGTGAGGATGGGTAAATGGATGACTGAACAGGTGAATGGGTGGAAGGATGAGAGACTGGGTGGATGAATGAGTAAGTGAAAGGAAGGCTGGATAGGTACATATCTGGATGGATGAGTGAATGGATGGATGGGTGGAAGAGTGCATGGATGAGTGCACGGATGGATATGGTGAAAGGGTGGATGGATGGATAATGGATGGATGAGTAACAGGGTAGATGGAGGCATGGATGAGTGAAATCATGGATGGAAGGATAATTATTATTATTATTATTATTATAGACATTTATTGAGCGCACAGCTACCCCCAACGGGGGTGTCCCGGCGCTGAGGAATGCAGATCAAGGGGGCAGGAATTAGTGGCCTGAAAATAGGAAGGTTTTCAATTTGCCCCTGAACTGAGATTCAGTGTCAATAGTCCTAAGACTGATGGGCAGAGAGTTCCACAGTTTGGATACTGCCACTGTGAGGGCTCTGCCTCCCTTTCTCGCGAAACAAAATCGGGGGGTTGACAGAAGGTGAAGGTGGTTCGATCTAAGATTGAGAGAGGAGTGGACTGGTTTTAGTCTGTGACTCAGGTATTTAGGGCCTTTTCCATTGAGAGCTCTAAAAGCTAGTACCAGGGCCTTAAATTTAACGCGAGCAGTGATCAGTAACCAATGCAATTTCTTCAAGTGGGGGGAGATTGAGTGTCGATAGGGGACTTTGCAGATTAGCCTGGCAGCGGCGTTCTGCACTATCTGCAGTCTGTGAAGCAGATAGGCAGGTAGTCCCACATATAGACTATTCGCGTAATCTAAGTGCGACGTGATTAGGGCATGTGTCACTGTCTTCAATGCTTCCTTAGGAAGGAAGGGGGAGATTTTTCTTAGCATATGCAGTTTCCCAAAGCATGCTGAGGTGACTTTCTGAATCTGGGTTTTAAAAGATAAGTCATTATCAAATTGAACTCCAAGATTGCGGGCCACCCTCACCGGGGAAGGTGGTGGGTTGAGTTCCACAGGCCACCAGATGGAGGGGGATAAGGGAATCGTTAGATTAAAAAATAACACCTCAGTCTTGTCCGTGTTAAGTTTTAACATGTTTGAAGTCATCCAAGCCACGATAATGGAAAGACAGATTCTGAAGTTGTCAAAACCAGAGGGTGAGTGATCTTTAAGAGAAAAATAAGCTGAGCATGTCAGCATACGATATCACTCTTACCCCCAGAGACTCAATTACCTTTGCTAGGGGTGCAACATAAATGTTAAAAAAGAGGGGGCTCAGGGCAGATCCTTGGGGCACCCCGCAGCCGAGAGGCTTCCTGTCTTTGGACCAGTAAGGGCGGCACCAGACTTGTTGTGTGCGGTCAGTAAGAAAGGAAGTAATCCAGGCCAGAGGGGTGCCGCAGATCCCCATCTCACGGAGTCTATTCAGGAGGATGGCATGGGAGACCGTATCGAAGGCTGCAGACAAGTCGAGGAGCACAAGCATGGCTACCTCTCCCCTGTCCACAGTCTCCCGCACGGTCTCCGCCACCTCTAGAAGTGCTGTCTCCGTGCTATAGCCGGTCCTAAAGCCGGATTGCGAGTCATGTAACAGGTCATGACTTTCAATATAGTCCGTTAGTTGTTCCTGTACTATTTTTTCCCAAATTTTGGCAGGTTTTGGTAACAGGGATATCGGGCAGTAGTTACTGAGAACAGCAGGGTCCGCGTCGGGTTTCTTTAAAAGGGGGATGAGAATTGCCTGCTTCCAAGTCTCCGGAAACTGACCTGATACAAGAGAGGAGTTCCATATCGATAGGAGAGGTTGCACAATCGCCGGAGCAACTGTGGAGAAAACTTGAGCAGGCATCGGATCTAAGGGTGAGCCTGATTTACATAGATGGAGTTTATTCAGTGCAGTATCTAAGGTGATGGATTTGAACATCCTAAGCCTCTTATCCTTGGACCTGAGATCGGTGGGAGGTGTGTCATCTGTATCAGGGTTATGCACTGTATTAAAAGAGGCTTGGCTAAAGCAGGCTCAAGCTCCTCAAGCGTTCCTTTGAACCACTTTCTACCTGTCCTCTCCAACCTACAGACTGGGGTCACAATAGTGGCGAGTTTTAGGTTAAAAGGGATAGTGAAGTGGTCCGACCAAGTCACAGGGAGAGGGGCCAAGGTGGAAAGGCCGGGTAAGTTGGTGAAAATAAGGTCTAACGTGTGCCCAGCAGAGTGTGTGGGGCCAACAACTTTCAGCAGAAGGTTAATACCCTGCATGGTCTCTACCAAGGAGAATGCCTTTGCACAATTACTGTCATCTACATGTAGGTTAAAATCCCCCAGGACAGTAAAGTGAGGATGTTTTAGTGAGAGGTCAGCTAAACTCGACAGTAATTCGGTGATATAGATGGGGGGAGTACTAGGTGGGTTGTAGATAAGTACCCCTGCACAAATAAGAAGAGCTGCCTCGGAAATGCAAAAATACATAGCTTCAATGGGACCCAAATTGTCTAGTTTCCTAGAAGAGATTATCCAATGGGATCTAAGAATAATAGCTTTTCATCCCCCTGTCTTTGAACCAGATCTATTAAGCCCAGCAAATTGATAATTTGGAGGGACAGCTAGGGCGATGTCGGGGTGCGAGGACTCTTTAGTCCAAGTTTCCGTGAGGAAATTCAGGTCCCAAGCATTCATTGTAAGGGAGAGCCAGATGTCACTAGCATGTTTAGGCAGGGAACGGCAATTGATCAGACAAGCCTTTAATTCACGCGGAAGGGTGCTACGACAGCTCTCTCTGGTAACCCTGCATGTATTGCGTATCGAAGGATTCAGGGAAAAGTGGCAGTTAGGGCAAGTATAGCTTTGCTGGGCTAGCGTTGGATTGTACCTCGAGTGGTTATCAGCTGATGGGGTCTAAGGTCTAGGAGACTTTCTCTGGACCAGCTAAGGCGTTTTATTGGGTCAGTTTGCATAATGACCGGCGCTAGGCGCGGGCCAGGGGGCGGACGGGCGCAGACGGGCTTGCCTTAGGCGCGCCACCGGCGAGCCCGCTGCGCTCGCCCGCTGCGCTCGCCCGCTGCGCTCGCCCGCTGCGTGTTCTCTGACACATTAGATATATAGGAAGCGGAGCTTGCAATCAGCAGATAAGTGATGGATAGGGTTGTAAATGGTTGAATATGGACATGGATGGGCACACAGATGGAAGGACAGAATGAATGGCGAAAGACTGAGTGATGGATGAAAGTATAATTACACATTGTAAGCCCCATTATCTTAAGCAACATTTCCTATACATATACTTTCACATTTGTTTTAACGCACTCCAACACTCTGCTCCACATACTTGGGAAGAGTAGCACTATAGAAGAAATTAAATACACATGAGAGAGGGTCTATGTGAAGAAGAGGGGCACCATTGGAGGGTGGTAGCAAGACCTGACTGGCCGGACCGGGCCTCAGGCATTTTCTCTGGGAGGTGGAACGGTGGGGTGGTTTTGTTACCACAAAAGACCTGCACATTTGCTTGAAGCTGTGCGCATACTGAAAAACCATGACGTGCACAATTATCTCAACCTCATATAAACTTATTTTCACTTGTACTTAAGTGGTTGTCTATTTACTTACTTACATACTATTGTGCAATCTCCTCTGATGTGTCTGGAAAACTTACCTTTTGTCCTGAATTTTGACCTCATGTCCTGAATTCTGACCCTTTGTCCTGAATTTTTACACTTACTGTCCTGAATTTGCACCCATGCCAGTTGGTCACCCCACCTTGCAGAAACTCACAAAAATAGATTGCAGAAAGTTCAGTCCAGTCCTTTCACTGCCCAAGACAGAAGCAGCCACTGCAGGCCAACACAGCAAAGCACTCAGCAAAGTGATAGTTCCTCCTCACAGCTTCTCCAGCTCTTCTTCTTGGCAGTCTTCTTGGTCCAAAAGAGTTCTAAAGTTCAGGTGTTTGGGCCCTACTTTTACTTTCTCAAAATCATTTGTCCTCTCAACCAGAGGGTGTCTGTGCCCAGCCAGAGCCAGTTCTGCCCTGTGGTGTGGCTTCCTGGCAGGAGGTGGAGACAGCATTGTCAGAGGCAGACCTGGCCCTTTCAGGTGAAAGGAGATCTCATCCCCCTACTCTAAATGTAGGCCAGATCTAGTAAGCCCTTTCCTGACCTATCTAGTCTATCTGGAGCCACGGCTCCTCCCCAGCCCCTGTCATCCAAAACCCGGACAGTCAATCCACAACCCCAGCAGAGGCTTACTGGATGGCTAAGCAAGAAAATACCTACTTTCTAAAAGTGGTATTTTCAAACACAGAATGTAAAATTCACCTTCACTAAAAGATACATCTTTAGATTCTGAGTTCAGGCGTACTAAACTTTATTTTTCTACCTAGTTCCCAGGGCCAGTTATGTTTATAAGATGATATAAACAAACTCTGCATTCTGTCCTATGGAAACAGGTAGCCTTGCAATAGTGAAAAACAAATTTGCCAGTACATCATTATCAGGACATGCCACACACACCAGGGCATGTCCTACCTTTCACATACACTGCACCCTGCCCACAGGGGTATCTTGGGCCTACCTTAGTGGTGACTGATATGTAAGAAAAGGGAAGGTTAGGCCCTGGCAATTGGGTACAGTTGCCAAGACGACATGGCAGTCTCAGACTGCACACAGGCTCTGCAAAGGCAGGCCAGAGTTATATTTACAGGGTGGTTGCATGGGTGGCACAACCCAGTGCTGCAGACCACTAACAGCATTTGATTTACAGGCCCTGGCCCACTTAGTACACTTTACTAGTGATCCAGCGCTCCTACTAAAATTCTGCATAAATGATGTCACCATCTACCACCAGACTTACCAATCAATACCAGGCCCATAGAAACAACAGAGCAACTGAATCATGAGGCGAATGAATCTGATATGTTGTTTTTAAACTCTCTACAATAAACAAGACCAGCTTGTCATTTTTAAAAGTTTATTTTATAATTCTCATATTGCAAAACTTTATTAGCTCTTTATTAATATCAAACAATTATTTTTATTAAATCAGTTTAATACATTAATCATTGGCTCAAAATCTGGCAGTTCAACATTGCATGAAATAATGAATTAAAGAAATCATAACCCTAAACCCTAAGTTAGCTTTCTGACCTGAAAAGGAAAATAAATTCAATAAACAGTTGAATGCTTACAAATCCATGGGAAATCGGACAGCACTTCGCCCTCAGGAAACAGTCAGCCCCGTTCCCTTCAAGACGCCCAATTTTATACCATTTTTGCTCGCTAATCTAACTAAATGTAATTTTTCCATAAACTTCAGCACCCTGATTGGTTGGTGACTGTCAGACCACCAGAATCACCTCTCCCAGGGTAAGAACGTCATCACATTATTGTTCATTCACATGAAGGGACAACGACTTCCGAGCGTATTGCAACAAATTTAAAAGTTGCCTTTCTGATTTCCTCCAAAGCTCGGCAAAATCATCCCTGTCACTTCCTCGGCCTTGTAAAAAGAACATCCAGAGCAGTTCGTGTATAAGTCTCTATTGTCAGAGCCACAGTCTTTTCAAAGGTGAAGCAAAAGCAAGCAAAGCTCTTCATGGAAAGTTTCCAAGATGACTGCATTTGGCTCCAACTCTGCTCACGTACAGGCCGACCAACATTTTTCAGAACCAGAACCAGAACTAGGCCTCAAACCACTCAAGCTAGTATTTAAACAAACACAAAAAGAGTGATTAATTCAGGTAAAACAAACCCTTCTGTTACCCACCCGACCATTGCTAATAGTTAACCCATTAATAAATGACATCTAGCAGAAGCAAACAAGTAAAGCAGCACATAAAATATCTACCATTCTTCATATAGTCCAGCTTTATGTTTCTGAAAAAGTAAAAAGATGATTAAATGATACACAGACAGACAATCACAACATAGGACAAACATGTAAGCACATGTAATAAAGCACACGCCATAAATGATCAGCCGCATATTAATAGTGACAAAGACAAAAGGACAAACATGACAAACAAAACAATATTAATCATGTGTTACAAAACAGACTCGCAAATGCAACAAGAGCACATGTTATTAGTTCCCGCGTGTTCATGTGTGGTGCAAACTTAATCTAAGTTGAATTAATATAATAAATCATGCAACAGCTCATTAATAGATTAGTTCATGTTACAGGGAAATGAATCCACGAGTCAGAATAAAATAATTTCTGAAGCTCGCTTCATCAACTCCCTCATCTGGTGATTTTAAAATCACCAAACAACACCCAAACATTTCAGAAAATTTTTCACCCAATTTGGAGACTACACACATTGGATTCTCTCAATATTAGTCTCCCTAAACCCCTGTTTCTGCTGTCTGGTCATCTCTTTCAAACTGAACCCTTCACATTTCCTCTAACTCATATTCCTTCTCTTGTTCCTTTCTGAGTTTATAAATCCTTCTCTTTTGTTTCTGATGCTTTCTTCTCTTGTGAATCAAACAGCTAATTTTTAGCAGCATTATCACTATGATGATGACAATTACTGGATAGAGCACTTTGCCAACGATGGAGCTACCAACTTCAGAAAACCATTCTTTAATAGCTTCCATTCTTTTTCCAATTCTTTCTGTGAAACTCTCTTCTTCCAAAGGTTCTATTTCCTCATGACATTGCGTAATATTCTTAACAAGCAACTCTATATCCCGACTTTTGTCAGGTATATAAGTACAGCAATGCTGAACATGTAAGACCCCACAAACTCCTCCCTCTTTTGCAAGCAGAATGTCTAATGCAAAACGATTCTGCATAACCATGCTTCTGGTAGCAGCAAGTTCTGTGCTAACCAACTGGAAACCACTTGCAGTGTCTGTTGACAGTCTATCTACAATTGTAGAAACGTTTCTGATTTTGATTGAATTCATAGTAATTCCCACCATAGGAATAACAGCACCAAAGATGTCTCCCAGTATTTCTGAAAAACATTCTCTTTTGTACCTATTCAGATTCAGATGTTCACCAAATTCAAAGGTACCCTTTTCATTTCTGTCAACATGGAACATTTTTGGAAAGACCAGGCCAAGATAACATGTCCCGTACCAGTGGTCTGGGAGGCTAAAATATGCTTTATTGCCACAGATAAAATAAATCCCAGGAAAAATTGGATCCTTACCACCTTTAAATCCCCATCCCCCCACAATGCGATAAGTATCTTCACATTGACTAGCACCCACAAAGAAGTTATCATATAACGTATTGTCTCTCCTAATACAAAATTTACCACTAACTGGTTCGTCTATGTGAATTGCAGCATTAGTATTAACACCATTTAATTTGGCGTCCTCCATTTGCCAGTATTTAGATTTAGCATGCTTAAGCATTTCATTTCTCTTGTAAACAGCCCTTCTCTCCTCAACCATGTTAAGGAAAGTCTTTTCTTCAACTCTCATTTTGCATGTTAAATTATTTCTATAAGCGTACTCGTAATTGAGTTCATTAGTAACTAAAAAGAATTCCTTCATCTGCTTCGCAGGCCTAACTTTGTTTAAGCTATTAACAACTTTGAGATTTGCAAAAACCTCATCAAAGTCTGAGTAATAATACTCCAGACGTCCAGTTTCATAAAACAGGCTAGCAATCACACTGCAAGTAATGCCATAAGTGAGAGGTAACATATTATAAGTCACCCCCTCTGAAACAGAAGCAGGCAAGTTTACACAGACATAGCAATCCTTAACATTCATTACTTTAACATATTCAGATAAAAGCCTTGAAAATGAATTGCTTGAGAAATCTCCAACAGACCTATCTTGATGAGTCTCTGGATCATGCTCAATAACTCTGCTAGACTTGCCAGCATGTTTCTCATGTTTAGGCTCAACCTTACTGGTTATATTAGTCTTAGATATTTGCTTATTAATATCAAAAGGATGGACCACAGTTAAAATTAGCCAAAGTAGAATTAATAATATCACACAAATTGAAGTCATTTTACAGCATATCTTAAGAATCGAACACCTAGAAGTATCTGATCCAGGCATTCTAAAAATTAACAAAAATTTTAAAAATGTGAGTAACTACAAACTATATCCCCCCTCTTACATTTTTTTTTTTTTTAGAACAAAACCCTAAACAGCTTTTCTTCGACCTTGTGTCACAAAAATATGTGCTCTCCAACTAAAACAGCTTTTCTTCGACCTAAAGTCACCTAACAAATATTCTTCAGCCTTATGTCAGGAAATAAAACCCTAATCAATAAATTTAAAGAATTTCAATCCTTGTCACTGAACTCTTCTAAATCTTCCTGACTGCTGCTCTCAACCTCTACAATTGGTGGAATTATAATATAAGTCCACTCTGGGGACTTATACTTCTGATTTGGCCTAACTACTCTTTTTGTCTTTCGAGTAATCACTTCTATTTTCTTGTTTTCACTTTTCTTTTCAGAGTCACCTCCCTGACTAGATATCTCGTTGATTTGATATTTTGTTTTCTTCACCAGTTTGAATTTTAAATTGTCTTCAGGCCAAATGTCTCCTTTTCTCAAGACCTTTTTCTTTGGCACACTTTCGTTACACTTAGCTTTCCAAGCTCTTTTTCTGAATCTTCTTATTTCAGATTCTTCATCACTTTCATCAGTATCTGTATCTGAGACTTCAAATCTGTACCTAGGAATTTCTTTACTCGGCAGCTTCACTCCATTGGGAACAATATCCTTACTGTTACTTGGTAATTCTTCTTCTTCTTCAGGAATAACCTTCAACTTCCCAGTCTCAGGCTTTTTGCTCCTGAACACAGAGTTACTCTTTTGCTTTTCAATACTTTGGCTTAGATTTTCGTCTCGCTCAGAATCTTCTGCTTCTTCTGAATCTCCCTTTTCTTTTAGAGACTCCTTTTTAAGCAGATCATCATCAACACCTCGATCTCCAGTTTCGATATTCAGATCTTCTTCATTCAAGATCTGACTCTCATCTAGATTCTCTTGATGTTGATTTTCTTGTTGATCATCAGACTCAGGATCTTCTGGGTCTCCTTCTGAATCCGAATCAGCTGTTGTGTCGCTGTCTTCATCAGGATTTTCAGGAGGTGGCACACGAATCGTATGGCTTGCGTGAATCCACCTTTTTAGCCCTTTGCACTTTACTGCATTTGTTGCAACTAAAATTATTTGCCTTGCCTTCTGCCACCTTGGGACTAAACAGTTTCTTCTTCGATGAACTTTGGTCCTTACCCAGTCTCCGGGTAAAAAATCATGAGTTTGCGCTTTCTCCTTTGAGATTACATCTGTTCCCACCTGATGAAACACAGAATTCACTACATCAGACAGGTTCTGGCAATATTCAATGATTGCACTATCATTAATACTCATTAACTTGCCAACTGGAACAAATGCTTGCCTCATCACTCTACCCATCACGATGTCATGAGGGCTAAGACCTGTCTTTTTCTCAGGAGTACTTCTCATTGACATAAGAACAAGTGGAAGTGCATCCGTACATTTCACTCCTGTGGCTAGACACATTTTTGAAATTCTATTCTTGATAGTTCCATTCACTCGTTCAACAACACCTGATGCTTCTGGTCTGTAAGCACAATGTAGCTTTTGTTGAATATTTAAAGCTTCACAAATCAGTTTCATCAATCTGTTTTCAAAATGAGTTCCGCAATCACTTTCAATGGTAACTGGAAATCCGTACCTAGGTATGATCTCCCTAAGAAGCAAGTTTGCCACAGTGACTGAGTCATTATGACGAGTTGGGAAAGCTTCCACCCATCTTGAAAACAGACAAACAAATACCAATATATATCTCAGTCTGTTGTGCATCGGCATCTCAATGAAATCCATTTGTAATCTGGTAAAAGGACCACACTCCCGTCCTATGGTTCCCAAACTTACAACAGTCTTCCTGTTAGGATTCATCTGTTGGCAGGTCAAACATCTTTGGCAAAGTGATTCTGCAATGATTCTAAATTTCGTGTTGAACCATGTTTCTCTGAATAATCTAATCATGGAATCTCTCCCTAAATGTCCTGGACCATGGTACATCCGTGCCATATCAGCAATCATGCAGTCTGGCATTACAGGCCTTCCATCTTTGTAAACCCAAATTCCATCTTCCTCTCTTTGTCTGCATTCATTTTTTAACCATGTGTTTTTCTCTTCTTCACTTGCCACATCTTGTAGATCCTTCACTTCCTGCCATGTTTCAACTACAGAAATTAGCATGAGAGAATTCATTGTGTGACTTTCGTCTTTTTCCCGATTGATTGAATAATTGTTTTTGGTGCAGTATTTCGCAATCTCATCTGCATATGCGTTTCCTTTGGTGATGTAATCATCACCTCTGGGTTATGGGCCCATCACGGAAGCGTGCTGGGCCCATAACCCAGAGGTCGATGGATCGAAACCATCCTCTGCTACCAAAAACTGATCCAGCGCTCCTACTAAAATTCTGCATAAATGATGTCACCATCTACCACCAGACTTACCAATCAATACCAGGCCCATAGAAACAACAGAGCAACTGAATCATGAGGCGAATGAATCTGATATGTTGTTTTTAAACTCTCTACAATAAACAAGACCAGCTTGTCATTTTAAAAAGTTTATTTTATAATTCTCATATTGCAAAACTTTATTAGCTCTTTATTAATATCAAACAATTATTTTTATTAAATCAGTTTAATACATTAATCATTGGCTCAAAATCTGGCAGTTCAACATTGCATGAAATAATGAATTAAAGAAATCATAACCCTAAACCCTAAGTTAGCTTTCTGACCTGAAAAGGAAAATAAATTCAATAAACAGTTGAATGCTTACAAATCCATGGAAAATCGGACAGCACTTCGCCCTCAGGAAACAGTCAGCCCCGTTCCCTTCAAGAGGCCCAATTTTATACCATTTTTGCTCGCTAATCTAACTAAATGTAATTTTTCCATAAACTTCAGCACCCTGATTGGTTGGTGACTGTCAGACCACCAGAATCACCTCTCCCAGGGTAAGAACGTCAGCACATTATTGTTCATTCACATGAAGGGACAACGACTTCCGAGCGTATTGCAACAAATTTAAAAGTTGCCTTTCTGATTTCCTCCAAAGCTCGGCAAAATCATCCCTGTCACTTCCTCGGCCTTGCAAAAAGAACATCCAGAGCAGTTCGTGTATAAGTCTCTATTGTCAGAGCCACAGTCTTTTCAAAGGTGAAGCAAAAGCAAGCAAAGCTCTTCATGGAAAGTTTCCAAGATGACTGCATTTGGCTCCAACTCTGCTCACGTACAGGCCGACCAACATTTTTCAGAACCAGAACCAGAACTAGGCCTCAAACCACTCAAGCTAGTATTTAAACAAACACAAAAAGAGTGATTAATTCAGGTAAAACAAACCCTTCTGTTACCCACCCGACCATTGCTAATAGTTAACCCATTAATAAATGACATCTAGCAGAAGCAAACAAGTAAAGCAGCACATAAAATATCTACCATACTTCATATAGTCCAGCTTTATGTTTCTGAAAAAGTAAAAAGATGATTAAATGATACACAGACAGACAATCACAACATAGGACAAACATATAAGCACATGTAATAAAGCACATGCCATAAATGATCAGCCGCATATTAATAGTGACAAAGACAAAAGGACAAACATGACAAACAAAACAATATTAATCATGTGTTACAAAACAGACTCGCAAATGCAACAAGAGCACATGTCATTAGTTCCCGCGTGTTCATGTGTGGTGCAAACTTAATCTAAGTTGAATTAATATAATAAATCATGCAACAGCTCATTAATAGATTAGTTCATGCTACAGGGAAATGAATCCACGAGTCAGAATAAAATAATTTCTAAAGCTCGCTTCATCAACTAGGAACTGACAAGTAAATCAAATATGCCAATCATGGAAACACCAATCCATAACAGAATTTACAACAGGAGCACTTGCACTTTATCACTGATCAGCAGTGAGAAAAGGGTGCAGGGACACTAAGCCAGCAAAGACCGGAAGGTCCAAAAGCAAAAACTCAGGGGAAACACGCCAAAAGGTGACAAGTCTAACAGTCCCCTTCGGTAATACCGATAGCACTGGCGCACTTAAAGTTCCAGCGCTACCTTCAGGGGGTGTTCCCTCATTTGCATAGGGGTGTGTCCTATGCAAATGAGGAATTTCCTTTGCCTTTGCGCCCACGCCATATTACAGACATGGGCGCAGAGGTAAAGAAGCTCTCAGGGGGCACACTTACAGTGCGCCACCTAGAAGGTGGTGTTCTGTGAGTCACTGACTGCACACGCATGGATCTCTAATCCCCTTTGAAAGTGCCGGTGGGTGCTCCTTGCAGTGTGAAAACACAGAGCAGCTTCTCCGTGTTTTCACTTGAATGCACTGTCCCAAGGCAGTGCGAGGTCGCGGCTGCCCTTGTGGCAGCGCATATACCATAATGGGGCACATTATCATTGTTTGCGCACCTTTTGAAAGGTGCGCCGTGTGCAAACAATGATAATGTGTAATACAGCCCCTGGAGGAGACTTTGGGAGATGTGCGCATCTAAATGATGTATTCCAATGAAAGGTAATGGGAAGTTAAGAATTGGAGATCCATACCTCCCTCTGTGCACATAACCTGCTCAGTATTTAGAGTTTTTATATTTTGGTCACAATACTGTGGCCACTCAATATTCCGTCCTCTGTATTCCATACTACAGTCCCATGTAAATTTAGTGGGTGCCATATAGACTGGAAGAGGTGCCCAGACATAATCCAAAAATGTGTGTAGGTGATTATCACGACTTCTGAGACACTGTTTCCCAGCACTAATTGCTGCATTCCTATTTTTATTATACTGAGAGAAGTGTATTTATTCTGATTTAATCACTTGCGGCCACTCATATTGTGAAGTAGAGGACGTGCGGTGAGGGGAAACACAAACAAAAAAGCTAATTATAAATAAAGAAAATTGCACTTACCTTGCGCCGACGGCCGCCACCTTGCACCTGAACCTCCTATCCCATGAGAACTGCTGCATAATGCGTGGGCTCTCAGCTCCCAATTTATTCGAGCACACGGTTCGGCGCTCAGACATTAACTGGAAGCCTGTGTTGGTTTCTCCAACCAGCTGTACATGCCAAACCATCATGTGCACTTTGCAGTGCCCACCACTCCCACCCTCCTCCCTGGTGCTGCAGCTGCAGCATCAGTGTGGGTGGCCCGCCCCTCCCTCAGCAGAAGTTGCAGCCAGCAGAACGGAAAATAAAATAACAAAAATGTTTTATTATTCTCTAATTTCTGTCCTCAGCTTCTGCTGGCTTTCAGCAGGGGGCGTTCCTCCACCATACCTGAGGAACCTCTTACTGCATGTCAGTCTGTGAACAACTCAATTTGATTCATGCATTTACTTTTGAAAGAAAGTGCATGAAAGAATTCCCGACTACCCACTCTCCTTGGCTTTCCTGACTGTACCATGACAATCAAAATAAACCATTCCAGCCAAACGATTCTGCCACCCACATGCCACTACCTAACACAGATCAAATAACTCTAATGAAGTCTTGGGCGTTGTCTACTTCTTGCATGTACCTACATTTCTTGGAAGACCTCACCCTCGATGGGTCCATCTGGCAACCATCCCATGTTGTAACGATACAGAGCAACTTGTCTCTCTCACAATTCTAAGCCACATGGGTGAAGTACCCACTTGTAAGCTGATACATGCAGATTGAAAGAAATTGGGTAGTTGGTTGACTATGGAGTGAACCCTGGTCATGCAGTAACCACAATCCTTATCAAGGTAAGTAATTAGCAACCCCACATTAACCTGTGCTCACCACCTGGTAGCTTGGCACAGAGCAATCAGGCTTGACTGGGAGGCAAGGTGTAAAGTCTTTATGTAACACTTCAAACAGTAAAAAAAAAAGTACAATCACACCTCAAAAGGGGCCCACACCAGATTCAGAAAAATAGAGTCATTTTTAATTAATAAGAGAAGACCAAAACAACAAAAAACTAATTAATAGAACCAGAAATATTCAATTATAAAGATTTTAATTAAAATAACGCCAAAAAGCACAAAGCACCAACTTTGGCTCTCAGGGGCCATATTATGTTTTCGGATGCCCTTTCCCTGTTTGCGTGTGGTGCACCTTAAAACAGGTGCCCTGGGTGCAAACAGGGAAAGTACGACCTATTACATAGAATGTGCTTCCCCCAGGGCAGCCCTGAACTCGTGATGCCCTGGGGCAGCGCATTCAAGTGAAATACAGAGTGGCTTTGAAGCAGCCGCTCCGTGTTTCACTGTGCAGGTGGCGACCCGCCTGCACTTTGAAGGGGATTAGAGATCACACAACCAGAGCAATGTGTCAATTCTGAGGTGCGACAAGGCTACGATATGAGGTGCCACTGAGGATCCCATCAATGAGGACTAGTGATGTGAAGTCTGGCATCAAGGATTTGGCGTGTGGTCAGGGAAATGCATAGGTTCCAAAGAGTTGTGCAGCTGTGCTGTGGAATTTGTTATCGAGGCTACCATTGATGGGTGATGCAAGGGCCCATGCCGAAGTAACGATGCACAGTCGGGGTAATGCGACAGCTCCGAGGCTGTGCTGGCGTTTCAGGTCTTTGCAAAGAGTCCAAACCACGCAGTAATGCATTGGTTCTGCTTGGAGATACACTGCTCAGCAGAGAAGATGCATTGGTTCGGCGGGTAGATGCGCTGCTGAGCAGAGAAAATTTGCTGTTTCTGCTCAATCCACAGGGGCTGTCAATCACCTTAGGCCCACTTCAAAGGGTCAGGACTAGGGTGGCACCACTTACCAGGGTAGACTCACAGATGACAGCGATTAGGTGCAAGGTTGTTGGAAATCCGTTATGTCCCTGATGCTTCATATCAAGAGGCGAGCCAACAAGCCCTAGGAGACACTCTGGGTTCAAGAGATGCAGGACCAGTCCTTCTCACCCAGTCAAGATGGCAGCAGGCACTAGGCCTGCACAGCAAAGCAGGAGTCCCCCAGAGTGGCAGTCCTTCAGCAGCACAGCAGTCCTTCTTCCTGGCAGAGTATCAAAAGGTCCAGAAGAGTACTGGCGCCCTGGTTCTGGGAGGTGGGAAAAGCTTCTCGACAGTGTCTTTGAAGTACACAGATACCCTGCCTTCCCTGCCATGGCTTCAAGCTGTCTGAAGTGACAGTGCAGGGTTGTTAAGCCATTGGTGTGAAGAGAGTACACAGCCTATTCAAGTGTAAGTGAGGACTGGTCCAGCTCCCCCCTTTTTTCCTGCCAGTGATGGTCGTACCAGTCACACCTAAGCTCCCCTATTCTGTGGCTGTCTAGGAGGAATGCAAAAAACCCAACTACACCTAGTCATGTGACCACTAACAGGCTGAAGGCACCAAATGGCTAAGTCAAGAAAATGCCAACTTTCTAAAAGTGGCATTTTCAGAGTTGTAATTTAAAATCCCCGCTTCATCTAAGTTAGGATTTTAAATTAGGATCCCAGAGACACCAAACATGAACCAATGATCTCTTCCCATTTGGAAATTACACTTATAAAATGTAATAACACACTCCCAAGTTATTCTATGGGAGAGATAGGCCTTGCTGTAGTGAAAAAATGAATGTAAGAGTTTTTCACTACCAGGGAATATAAAACTAAAAAGTACATGTCCTACTTTTTAAATACATTGCACCCTATCCTTAGGGATATCCAGGACCTAACCTTACAAAATGTTTATTTTGTCCGGTCGAAATGGCAGTTTAAACTGCACACACACAGGCTCTACAATGGCAGGCCTGAGACATGTTGTAAAGGGCTACTTACATGGATGGCACGATCAGTGTTGCAGGTCCATGAGTGCAAAAATAACGGTTGATGGACAGAATGCAGAACAATGTCATACATTCACCCCAGGAACAGAGATCTGGGCCTAAATCCATCGTTTTTTGCACTCCAGGTCCATGAGTAGCATTTAACGTGGAGTTATAAGTAAATTAAACATGCCATTTGGGGATAAGGCAATATTACCATATTTAGTGGAGAGAGCTCATGCAGCTTGGCACTGGTTAGCAGTGGTAATGTGTTCAGAGTCCTAAGGCCAGCAAAAACAAGTTCAGCAAAAAGTGGAGAGTAAAAGGTTTGGTGGTGGTGATGCTGCAGAGAGAGCCAGGTCCAACACAGATGATGTTATGCTACCGGTTTAAGTGGATTCTGTAATGTCATAAACATAGATGAGAAGGAGATAATTAGCTTTTCATGTAAAAAAAGGAATCATCCTTTCCACCTGAGTGACTCCGTTTAGAAACATTTCCTGTTTCTTGATGTACACAAAAGGATTGTCTGGCATTTCAATATGGAATATTAATAGCATATGGGGAAAGTGCTTGTCAATCCTGGCATCCTTGGCATGGTTTTCCCACTAGCTATTTGCCTTCAACCCTCCTGTTTTGCTGACTTTGTTTTTGTTGGCCTTAGGACTCTACACACTTTTCCACTGCTAACCAGTGCGACAGAGCTTGTGCTCTCTTCCCTAAACATGTAGCATTAGCTTATAACCAATTGGTATACTTTATTTACTTATTGTCCCTAGTAAAGTGCACTACCTGTGCCCAGGGCCCTTAAATTAAATGCTACTAGTGGGCCTGCAGCATTGATTGTGCCACCCACATAAGTAGCACTTTAAACATGTCTCAGTTCTGCCATTGAAGCCTGTTGGTGCAGTTTTCAAACAACTACTTCTTCCAGGCCCAAACCTTCCTTTTTATGTGTCACCACTAGATTGCGTGCATGCATTGTCTCGAAGAGACATGCTGCATCTACACTGTGGGCTTACAGCCCACACATATGCTTCCCATTTGCTGGCACCATTGTTGCTTCCTTTTTCGTTCTCCCCATTTGTCAAGGGAATGCATACATCATGCCTCTTCCAGTGTTTAACCTTCCCTGAGAACAACGGTCAACTACTTTTAAACATATGCAACAGCCATTTTCAATCATTGTTTCGGGCTTACTTTTTACATTTTTTATAATTGCGGCTCAGTCCTGTCCCATGTTTTTCATTATTGATGAGCGACTTTTTATCGAACAATTTCCTGTACCACTGCCTGGCTCCTGTTTGCCCCATGCTTGAAGCCCCCACTTCCTCCTCCTGTGCAGGGGACCTGAAGCCCCCAGTGCTTCCCCCTGCCTTTGTCCCAGCATCGTGCCTCCACAGGCCTGCTGTCACTTGGCTTGCTGCAGATCAACCTGGGATGCTGCATGGTGGTGCTCCATTTCGGGAAGCTCTGCCTTACCAACTTCCTTCTGTGAGGGATCCTCAGTGAGTATTCCTCACCATAGTGCCAGACCCCACTGGAGTGCTAGCACCCCCTCACCTTCAGTAACATCAGGGAATTTTGTGCAATAAAGCTCCAAATGAGTGTGCTCCTGAGTGCTTTGGTCATGGTACCTTATCTCCGAAGAACCGCTGTACGCGCTCCCTGTCAGAGTGCCTTGTTCGATGGATTGAATCCAGATCTGTGACTGGGGGTGAATGTTTTGCCAATGTGAAACATTCCATCCATCACCTTGTGTGTTTTGCTGTTCGCCCTATGTGGGAAGGGTATGCCGAGGCGTGGGTTCCATGCTCACTACGCCACTGGATTCAAGATATCCTGGCTGATGACGGCTGATAGCCAGAAACCGGTCCTAGGATGCTTGATTCCGGTCCAGGGAAGACATGACTTGGCAGTTCGGGCTGGACTGTTCCCATGAGGCACAGGGTCAAGACTGATTTGCATATGGCCATGTCTGAACTGGGGTGGCGTGGTGAGCAAAGTAACAATGGATTAAACCAAGATCTGTGACTGGGGGTGAATCTTTTGCCAAGGTGCAACATTCCGTCCATCACCTTGTGTGTTTGTTGTTCCTGTTGTAAGCAGAAAATATAACAGACCTTTCAGTCGCCCTGACTTTAATATAAATCCTATTACGTTAAATATGTTCGGCCAGGCCTTCCTGTGTGCACTGTGCCGATTGTAAACCCTGCTGCTGCACTGCTGTCGGAATCAGTCTGCGTTCTTTGCCCAAGGCTGTGGCGCGGATGGGTTTTGCCTTTTAGAGTCTAAGGGATATGTTTGCCCTTCGCTCCTTAGCATGTCATTCCGCGTTTGTTTATTCAGTTTTAGACTGCCATTTTGGTGCTCAGGGCCAGAATGGGCAACCAATAGCAGCCCCCACAAAAAAGCTCAAACCTGCCCTGCTCCCACCCACTCCACGCTTTCTTTTCATCTATCCATTCTCGGCCTTCTCTCTCTCTGTCTCCTCTCTCTCTTCTCCCTCTCTCTCTCTTGCTCTGTCTTTCTCTCCTGCAATTAATCTTGGGGATCTGGATCAAAGTAATGGAGGCAGCAGGGACCCTGGCTCTGAAAACCTACCTCCAATAGATCCAGCATACCAGGGAAATGCCCAGTGGAATAAAATGTGGTCCCGGCCCTGCAGCACTTATTTAATGGAGTTTTGGTCTGGGGTGGCCCCCCAGTTTAGAGGAGTTGCATAGAAAACCCTACAGGCTGATGGACATCATGTATTGCACTTGAGAACCTGCAAAGCAGCTGGTGCTTGTTTTTTCCCTAACCCCAATTGCCTTGCCATCCAACCAGAAAGTTGTACTGCAACAGGTGTACTAAACAGTTGTAGCGCAAAATCATTAGTCTCAGGTAGACCTAAAAATTCCTGCCTCATTAATTTGCATGAAAACCCAGATCGCTTGTATGCTAACACAAACTCTGTAATGAATATTTTCCATTAGAAAATGCCTGCATGTCGGTTATTAATGTCACTGTGCAGGTAAGATGATTCCTGCTTTAATCTCACAAGACCATAGAATAGCAGTGCTATAATATCTTGCTTGTGTTACCCATCTCTTTGATTCTCATCAGAGTGCCCCGCTGGAAAAGCAAGGGACTTCCAATGTCCTCTATTGCATTCACCGAATGATCTATGGCAAAGATCTTCTGTTTTTTCCCACACACTCAGATCCTCCTCCTTAGCTTTGCTGAAAGTTCCACTCTTCCAGGACCCCAAATAATGCTCGAGGCTCCTTTATTGATTTCGTCTGCACAGCTCTTGCGCTGTATTTGAGAAATGTATTGTTTTTATTATAAACTTAAAAGGGAAATACATCATGCCACCTTTCTTTCTTGGTTTCTCATTAGTTCCCTTGTATGTCACTTACCTTTTCTCCATTTCTAGTGTCTGTAGCATATTTTCCTACATTTACCAATGCTTGTTCATCGTCTGCTTCTCTTATCAGTTTCCAGCTGCCCAAAAACTGTTAACACCTGCTTTGGTGGAACTATATTTTCATAAAGTTTTGCCTTTTACTCTTGCAGCATATTTATATAACAATTTATCACTAGGAGAGATTAAGTGATTTGCATAGAATCACAGGATGTTGTGCGGTGCAGCGGAGACTCAAACCCGGATCCCCAGCTCT